>NC_044361.1:5112654-5354013 GCF_007364275.1 Archocentrus centrarchus
ATGGAGAGGTAAACAGACTGTAAATAAAAGAGGGACGTAGCCACCCACTGTCACGTGAAACCTTTGGCTGCACTTACGTGACACTCGGGATGTCGTGCTAAGTTACAAGCAAGCGCTGACAAGCTTCGTCAGCGAGGTGTGTCCAAAGAATGTACAGGTGCACTGCAAAAACACAATTAGTGCTGAGTAATATTTACTCATAAAAAAAGAAAGCACAGACTTCTTGGACTGGCTGTTAGCACTATTATTCGCATAACAAGCAGTTAATTACACTTAATTACAGTATAAACTGACACTGTAAACACAGTCCAGAGGCCCAGCTATTGCCACCTGTATCAAGCATCCACTTGTTAAAATGTTCCAGACTCCTGAGAATTCCAGATGAAACAGGAAATCTACCACGCTGAACACCTACATTAGCAAAAAGAAAGAAAAAAAAGAAAGAAAAAAATCTGTCAGTTATATGATATTTTTAATTCATAGCTCACACTGTGCATGTTGACACCTGAGGTAAACAGTGGACTGACAGCCTGTACTTACTGTATTACAGATGAATGGCAGGTAGAGCATTTGAGGTGACTTGGGGGGTGTAAAACATAAAATAATGCAAAATAGTCATTTGACACATACCCATTTTTTAATTCCTGATTTATAGTTAAGTGTTGATATTATTCACCCATCCATTTTCTTTTACCAATTCAGAATTGCTGGGGGCCTGGATCCTAACCCAGCTGTCATGGGGCAAGAGGTGGGGTACACCAATGGACAGGACACCCATCTGTTGCAGGTCTAACACATAGAGACAGACAACCATTCCCCATGCATGTCTTTGGGAGAAAGCCTGAGCACCTGGAGACATCCACACAGAAAGGCCCCAGGTTGTGTTTGAACCCAGGACCTTCTTGCTGTGAGATAACAGTGCTAGCCACCACTCGTGCTGCCCTCATAGTATTTCAATATGTTAAAATACAGTGGATGCAAAAATGTTTTTATACACAGACAGTGGTAGAGACGTACATGCCATCCACGGCTGTTATGGTTTACAGAGGGTTAAACCTTAATGAAATTTAAAATGACTGATACACACACTTGTTATGAGAGCGCACATTACAATGGGGGAAATGATTATTTGATCCGTTGCTGAATTTGTAAGTTTGCTCACTTGGTGGAGGAAACCTGTGTTGTTTCTTCTAGCTGGTCACCAGGTTTGCACACGTCTGGAGACCTTAATGTGCATCTTCTTCAGCCACTCCTTTGTCGCCATGGCAGTATGTTTTGGATCACTGTCATGCTGAAAGACGCATCCATGACCCAGCGCTCTGGCTGAGGGAGGAGGTTGTTGTCCAAGATGGTCATGGCCCTGACAGTTGGTCCCTCGATGCAGTGAAGTCATCTTGTACCCTTAGAAAAACGCCTCCAAAGCATAATGTGCTTGGCTGTGGGGATGGTATACTTTGGGTCATACTCAGAATTTCTCTTCATCCAAACATTGCAGGTTGAGCTGATGCCAAAAAGATCAATTTTAGCTTCATCCAGTACATTCTCTGAATCATTTAGATGCTCACTGGCAAACTTTGTGTTACCAATGGCGTGGTGACTGTGGTCCCAACTACCTTGAGCTCATTAAAAGCTCCTCCTGTGCAGTTTTGAGCTGATTCACCTCCTCTCTCGTGATCGTCCTCTCCCCACGAGGCAAGATCTTTCATGGAGCTCTAGAGCAAGGGCGACTGATGGTCATTTTATATTTCTTCTGTTTCCAAAAAATTGCACCAACAACTGTCACCTTTTCTCCAAAATTCTTGCTGATGGTCTTGTAGCTCACTCCAGCCTTGTGCAGGTCTACAATCTTGTCCTGATGTCCTCTGACAGCTCTTCGGTCTTGCCCGTGGTGGTGGACAGGTTGGAATGGAAGAAATTGATTCTGTGTACAAGTGTGCTTTATGCACATAACAAGTTGATATCAGGAGTGTCTGTAATTGGTTGATTGATTAAGTGATTGATTGTAATCTGTGTGCCACATGGGCACACAGCCAATCTGTGGCAGCAATCATTTTGGCTCGGTTGTAGGGAATCAAATATGTATCTCACTCAGTGACATGCAAATGAATTCAGAACTTTTGTGTAATTATTTTTTCTGCATTTTTGGTTGACACTGTCTCTCGTCATTAAAATGAAACTACCATAAAAATTAGAGGCTGTTTATTTCTTTGTAAATGAGCAAACAATATCATAAAGGGATCAAATAATTATTTCCCCCACTGCAGGCATCGAGACCAATGCTTTCTTTTTGTACCAGGCTCATTTCTGTTGTAGACATTTTTAACATGAGATTCTATGATGATTGGCTCACCGTTGGAGCCAAACTCAAGAGGGCGCTTTTTTTTTAATTTAACTGTTGGCTTTATTACATTTTTTTCTTGAGAGGTTGCCACTTGATGTAACTGCTAAACAATGTATTCTTATTGTTCTGTTACTTTTTGTGGGCATATTAAGCACAAAAAAATATGGCTAAAATACAGACACTGGTAAATATGCTGCTATGCTCTGTAAGTATATAATTAATATCAGAAAAGAACCTGTTTTCACTTTCACTATGCCGGGTGGTGTCTAGTCAAGCAGACATAATTGAACCGAGACCACCAGCTCTTTCTTTATAATAAATAACTGAATTGCTATAATAACAGCTGGCAGTGAGGTCCGTGGCTGTTTTACATAATTCCTCTGTGTGAGGTAGCAGGAGCTTTAGAGGCCAAAATATTAAACCAAGGTTTTTCCTTCATGGTCACAGAGCACTCAGTGTGAATGAGATGTATTTCTTTAACAATATAGGTCAATTTATCCTTTAAAGCTAGAGATATATAGTGGCTAAGACATACTTTGTGCCATGGAGCATTTTATATTGTCTATAAATTTGTATGTATGGGCCTTTATATGGAACAGGACATTACAATAATATAGAACAGGTCACTGCTACAAAAAACAGGGGAGGAATAAAAGCAGTATAAAAGCAAAAGATATCATGCTGAGTTATGTGTGCGTGCATGTTTACTCTGTGTGTGTAAGTGTGGATGGAGAGGACACATCACCGCTGCCCTGAAATCCTCCAAAGACAAGCTGAGAACAAGATAATGACATGCTGGCCTTGGCCAAAATAACACGGCTGTCTGTCTCACACGGTGAGTTTTGTCTCGGCAGCAGAGGAAACTCAAACCTTGTTCAACAGATACGAGTGCTTTACCAGGCAAAGGACCTTCCTGTGATGTCTGTGTAGTTCAAAGACTGAGTAGCATGTTATCTGGAGGGACTGTAATCTCTGAAGCCTCATTTCCAGTAAAATCTTTTAAAAAAAAATCCACTGACAAAGTCCCATTACAGGACAAACAAAACAAATACAAAAAAACAGATGTTATGATGACCTGCTTAGTATCGTGAAACCAGGGAAAGTGTTCTGTTCACATTCATATACATAGTCTCATACAAAGAAGTGGCACATGGTAGCTTAGATTTATTAGGGGCTCCTGTCTGACCTTCACTATTTCTGTGTGGAGAGATAAGAACGTGGCTATTACTCACGCTCTTTCCTTCTGTGTTCATCCAGTTACTCACATCTATATTTATAAATATGGAACTGCCAGCCACCTGTTCTCCACTGATCAACATTTACTGTAGCAAAAGACTCAAGACATATGGAAACGCTGCTCATAAGCAGCATTGTTGTACTCTTGAGGTGACAGGAGGTAGATCAGGTTATGTACTGATCGGAAGGTTGGTGGTTCAAAACTTGGCTATTCCACTCCACATGCCAAAGTATCCTTGGGCAAGTACAGATTGCGCTGTGACGCATTCATCGAAGTGTGAATGTTAGCTAGAAAGCACCCGGGCTTAGAAAAAAAGTGCTTGTATGAATGGGAGTAAAAAAGCGCTATTAAGAACCAGTCCATTTGCCCTTACCATTTTGGAGGAGTTCAGAAAGAAAAAAGTCTCAGAGGTTACATGTTTTTATGCATATAGAATCTGTAGGGAGCATACACTGAGTCTCTTAAGTCCTTTATCTGCTCATAAACCCTCACTGGACACGTAATTAGGTACACCTTGCTAGTATTGGGCTGGACCCCTTTTTACCTTCAAAAAATTAATCACGGCATAGATTCAACAATGTGCTGAAAACATTCCTCAGAGATTTTGTTCACATTCACAGGTGCTGCTGATTTGATGGCCGCACATCCATGATGTGCATACCCCATTCCACCACATCCCAAAGCTGCTCTGTCGGCTCAAGAACCCACTCTGAGTTGATCTGAGCTCTGTGACATGGTGCACTATCATTCCCAAAGCAGCCATCAGAAGATGGGTACACTTTGGTCATAAAGGGATGGATATGGTCAGCAACAATACTCATGTAGGCTTTAGTGTTTAAATGATGCTTAACTGGTACTAAGGAGCCCCAAGTGTGCTAAGAAAAAATATCCCCCCAAATCAGTGCCACAGTGAAACTACCAGCCTGAACCATTAATACAAGGCAGGACAGATTCATGCTTTCATGTTGTTTAAGCCCAATTCTAAACCTGCAATCTGAATGCTGCAGAAAAAAATCGAGACTCATCAGACCAGGCAACATTTTCCAGTCTGTAACTGTAGCCTCAGTTTCCTGTTTTTTAGCTGACAGGAGTGTGGTCTTTTGCTGCTGTAGCCCATCTGCTTCAAGGTTCGAAGTGTTTTGCTTTCAGGGATGCTCTGGTGCATATCTTGGTTTTAACGAGTGGTTATTTGAGTTTCTGTTTCCTTCCTATGAGCTCAAAGCAGTCTGGCCATTCTCCTCTGACCTTTGAGATCAACAAGGTGTTTTTGAACTGCTGCTGACTGGATATTTTCTCTTTTTGGGACCATTTTCTGTAAACGCCAGAGATGGCTGTGCAAGTAAATCCCAGTAGATCAGCAGTTTATGAAATACTCAGACCAGCACATTGGGCCCCAACAACCACGCCATCTTCACTCACTTAAATCACCTTTCTTCCCCATCCTGATGCTTGCTTCCAACTTCAGCAGGTCATCTGGACCATGTCTGCTTGCTTAAATGCATTAAGTTGCTGCCTTATGATTGGCTGATTAGATATTTATGTTAACAAACAGTTAACACAGTAGGTGTACCTATTGAACTGCCCGGTGAGATTGTCCCTACTGTAAACTTGCTGCTCTGTTCTGTGCACACAGCACTGGTCTGCCTGTTTTGGGAAAAGGATTTCTTACGTCGCTCTATGATTATTTTTTCCCCATTAGAGAGTTTTTGGGGACTTCCTCCTTATCTACAGTTAGAAGGTGCTTGTGACTTCTGATTTGGAGGATAGAAATAAAATTTGATTTAATTTGTCTTCATATAGCTGTGATTCACATTCTTGTCCATCACAGCTTCTAGAGGTGCCTCTTGTAGAATTTGCTTCTTCCCTTATGATACTATATAAGGGAATTATTTGATTAAAAAAGATTGTAGCTACAGAAATGGCATCTGTACTTTAAAAGTCTGCCACTGGACAACAACAGCAAGTCCATCTACAAACTACATATATGTATAATCAAAAGGATTTTTCATACTAGCACTGCTAAATTTGTAAATTTAAATTTCTGTGTTTGAACACACAAATTCAATACATTTTATTGATATAATTTATACTTTAACTGAATTAGAATAAGAGGGGTTTGTTTTTTTGGCCAAGTGTGCTATTATACGCAAGGAATGTATTCTGGTGTGCTGCAGCTATCAGAACGCATTCAGGCATAAAAAGAAAAAAGACTTCAAACATGCTGGAGAAAACGATTTAGATCAGTTAATGGGGAAAATAGCACTTTGATCTGAATGGCAGATGGGATGAAAATAAGTGGCCTAACGATTTATCGAAAGGTTAAAGGTTACAGCTCCAAAGCACTTTAAATGTTTATTTTTTGACAACTTTTTTTGATTGTCATTCAGAAATATCCATTCCTGCACGCTGAGTCTGAAATTGTCAGTATTTTTTATGGTTGGGGCAAATCTGTATTCAATAATTCACACTTAGTCCTATTTATGAGAAAATGGAAACAATTTAACATCATGGGTCCAATACAAGCATGTGATATGGATCCAAAAA
The DNA here is from genome assembly GCF_007364275.1 of Archocentrus centrarchus. Classification (NCBI taxonomy): domain Eukaryota; kingdom Metazoa; phylum Chordata; class Actinopteri; order Cichliformes; family Cichlidae; genus Archocentrus; species Archocentrus centrarchus. Next base: position 5,118,777 of record NC_044361.1, read on the forward strand.
TCATCTAGTAAGATGCTGTGTTGCTTTTGAAAGCCTGTCCAGCCAGCAAAGTATGAACAAAAGTTCAGAGAATCACGTCACATGAAGTTCTAAAAGTCTCAGTCTGTGAGAATACTTCCTGTTTACAAAGACCAGGCTTTTTAAATTAGGCATGTTACAGCTGGATGGCCTATTTGGTGCTTCTAATGTGTTCTACTTCTAGTGTGAGACCCAGTTTGGTGAATAATTTGGGAGAAATCTAACAGAAATCTTTCCAGAGCAGCCCACATGTTCTTCCAGTCAGGGGCGGGGCTAAAGTGTCACCTCTGGAGCGCGAGTGTAGCAGGACTGTTTAATGATCCATATAATGTTCTGTGGTGCACTCTATCAGCAATATTAATACACTTCCCTCTACTCTTTGTACAAAGAGTGATACAGTTTGAAGCATTTGGACAGATGCAGAAACTTTGACATGGTTTAACTTCATGGTTAGGTCTGCCAATATTTGGAGTTTTATATTTTTTCGTTGCAATAAAAACAATAGATGAACTAAAACTAATATCTTCAGTAACCAAAGAATGATAGCACTGCTCAAAAAATTAAAGAAACACTTTGAAAATGCATCAGATCTCAATAAGAAAAAAAAAAAAATCATGCTGGATATCTATACTGATATGGACTGGGTACTGAGTTAGAAATGAAAGGATGCCACATTGTTTGACAGAAATTAAAACGATCAGTCCACAGAGGGCTGCATTCAAAGACACCCAAAAATCAAAGTGAAAAGGTGATGTTGCAAGCTAGTCCATTTTGCTAAATTTTCATTGCAGCAGCTCAGAATGCTACTCAGTAGTTTGTATGACTGGTTTCAGTGAAGCTGGTAGTAGGGATGATGTAGATCAGTGTTCACATTTGCAAATATCCCCTCTGATGGGACTCTATCAGTGAACCAAGGAAGTCTTGTTTTGCAGTGCATGTGACCCTAGGAGCAGCACTAAGATGCATCCATGTGTCCCTGAACACTGGAACTCAAAGTTCACCTCAGAAAATGTCCAGTAAATTGTAAGAGGACATATGGTCGAAACGTTTTTCAACCTTCTGAAACTACAAACGTTGCACCATTCTAGATGTATCAATTTTGCTTAAGCTTACTCAGGAAAATGTTCACCTTCGAAAACAGTTCGTCCATCAGCTGACAACGACAGTCAAGAGTGTGTAAAATGTAGCATACAGCCCAGCAGAGACAACACCCTATAATGTCCAGTCAGTTTCTTACCCTTCGTAGCCCCTTCCTTAGCCTATGGCTTAAAATCCAAAAATTATTCAGTTACTACATATTAAAAAATATCCAAGCTAAAATAATGCAACTTAATTTTCTTCTCCACCACTCCCAGCCCAAGGCTCCCCCTAATAGGTCCCTAGCATTTCCAGACACTCAGCAGTGGCCTAGACTTTCATAGAATATATCGCTGAAGGAGAGAAAGTGGTGACCTCTCCTGATGCACTAACACTCAAACACTGTTAGAACAACTTTCTGGGGACCAAGGTTTTTCTGTTAACAGTACAATGACATGCATTCTGACTGGTGTTTCAAAAATATCATTGTATCATTGTTTTTGCAATAGACAGAATTTTTATTTATATCAGTGTTTGACTGTATTATTTTAACAAGAAGATGATCTCACTCTCCATCCTAGCCATGGTTGTTGTTGGGTTGTGAAATATTAACAAGAAGATACCGCTGCTGCTCGCCAGTAGTGCGTTATGTGGTTCTTGATAATATAAAATAATTCATTAGACACCTGTATTTCATTCACTGCTTTATTTTAAAACATCTTTAATTTCAAGGCATCTTCTTCATTTTACCTTGGACACAGCCAGAAAATCTCCAGTATCCACAGCACGGCTTTGCATCTGAGTATCGCAATTCTTTGGTTATGTTTTTGGCATTAGTTTGCCTTGGAAAACTTGGACTCATAACTTTAGTTTGGACTCCTGAAAATAGGCTTCAGAAGAGACACGAGTCCACTGAGCAAAAATGGACTCATGGAAAATAAATCGTTAGCGCTACCACTGCTGGCATAGTTTCCATCCATCAATTCCACATTATGCCTTGTTCCAGTAGCCCACTCCTCATCACGATTTTCTGGTTCCACAACTCATCATGAATCTTAAGAGCTGGTATGGCTTTAGTTGCCACTACAGAAACTACAGTAATTATGGAAGAGTGCCAGAATAATTATGAAGCTGTCTCTGTCTTAGACCGTGTCTCAGAATGCTTAATAAGTCTGCGGGGTGCTGTATTTCCCCATAATCAAGACAATATCGCAACAATCCTATTATCTTAGCCCCCCCGCCCCTTGGTAAAAGGTAAGTGTGAACAGAGAACCTAGCAGAACTAATAGGGTGCTTATTTCTTCATTGTTTTGAATAAATTAACAGAGCCATCAGAGTGAAAGTGACCTGAGTTTCCTTCTTCCGCCTCTCTGGTGTTAAGCTTCTATCAGGTACCTTTAAACCATTTTCCATATCTTAACAAACTGTTTTTTTCTAATGCAGAATGCTCTGAATATGAATCTACTCTTGTCTGTGATGAATCAGGTGGAAAGTTGTTTTGACTGTGGTAGAAAAAATGGTGAGCGAACGAGCCGGTCGGGGACTTTTTTGCCTTCGGATTTCAGGCAAAACAGCCCCAAAAATCCAGGTAGCCTTTTGTAGCCCCTCCCTTAGCCTGTGGCTTAAAATAAAAAATAAAAAAATTCAGTCATTACGTATTATAAATATCCCAAGATAAAGTAATGCAACATCATTTTCTTCCCCACCACTCCCAGCCCAAGGCTCCCCCTAAGTCCCTAGCATTTCCAGACGCTCAGTAGAGGCACTTGGCTTTCATAGAATATATCACTGAAGGAGAGAAAGCGGTGACCTCTCCTGATGCTCTAACACTCAAACACTGTTAGAACAACTTTCTGGGGACCAAGGTTTTTCTGTCATAGCCAACACAAAACAGTACAATTACATGTATTCTGACTGGTGCTTCAAAAGGATATTATTATATCAAAAATTCATTACAGTAGCTTCAGGATATCATGGTTTAGACTGCAGCTGTCTCAACAGTCGTACCTATTTAGACAGAAATAGTCGTGTGGCTGAAAGGCATTATTAATGTAAGCTCCTGTCCTTACATATCAGGTTCATTTAGACTTTAAACTCAGTCACCCCAACAGCTTTGAACTCAAGCACTGAAACAAGTTAAACTCCTTTATGATAAGATTCTAACAAGTAATCACAATAAGTGAGAAGACTGCTGAGAACGAAAAAGTAAAAATATCCACTAGAGGGAAAAAACACCCTTCGGAGCTGCAAATCCTTTCTTATGACTCAGCTTGTTTGATTAATTTCCGACATTAAGTGCTGAAAACGGTAAATCACTTCTGCTGAACAGTTGCTGAGAAGTTACATAACAACTGATCAACATTAGCTGACTTCCGCCTGCAAACGAAGTTATGCTGGCCTTCAGCAGATTCTCACTGAGGAGTGTCTGGAGTTTAACTTCACATCAGAAATTGACAAGTTTTAGCTCCCAAATGTGAAAATGACAGCAGAAAATCTTATACAAACCTTTACACCTCAACAAGCCCTCCTCAAACATTACCGGTTTGAAAGAGGATGTGAGCAGACTAGATGAGACCAAGGCTCCTCCAGGAGAGAAAAGGACTCATATTTAATTCAGCAGTGCAGAAAGTCATCCATGTGTGCATGCTTTACAAGAGTTTCATCTTTGTTTTTTTGTGTTAAACAAGAGAATCTTACGAATCCATATCATCCTGAACTAGCTCTGCAGCTGGGGTGCAGCATGATCACTGCAAACTGCTGTGTAACCTACTTTTGAAAAGGGTAAGTCATGTAAATTTCAAACAGGGGGGGGGAGGTAATGCCAAATCCTGAAATCCTTGGTTATCATAGTAGCTCTGTAATAAAAAACAAAAAACAAAAACACTTTTTTAATGTCACATCTTCTTTTAAAAGGTTTATGAAGATCAAAAAGTCAAGGAGGATTATGCCAAATCCCCAGTCGAGTCTGAATTCTTCCAAAGTTCTGCCTTTCTCTCTTTACTTTGCATTTATGGTGAGCAATTCGATTCACCACAATATTCCTGTTACACTCTTTGTGAGTATTTCAGTGGTCAGCATGAAAGACTGCAGTTGCCATGCTTGTGTTTTCACACATGACACGTTTGGAGTTTTACACGTTATAACCTAGAATATACCTCATCTTATTTTCACACACCTTTGCGGGCTCGTTGCAGTCTTTGTTTTACTTGAATGAGACATTGTCATGCTGTGGAGTGATCAGGGGTGTTGAAATATATCAGTATTGATAGCCATGACATATAAATATGAAATATTGGTATCAAGAAAGGGGAAGAGGCCCCGTGGTAGACCCAGGACACGCTGGAGAGATTATGTATCTCGGCTGGCCTGGGAACGCCTTGGGGTCCCTCCGGACGAGCTGGAGGAGGTGGCTGGGGAGAGGGAAGCTTGGGCTTCTCTGCTTAGGCTTCTGCCCCCGCGACCCGGCCCCGGATAAGCGGAAGAAAATGGATGGATGGATGGATGGTATCAAGAAAAAGGCAGAATTAGAAATATGTTTTTATTTTCATTACTGTGGCTGCACCTATAGTTACTTTGTGAACTGATATCCCGATTTTACACATAATGTAATTGTGTATTTGTATGCTTTTACACAGGTATGATTACGGACTCTCTCTCCATGTCCTGACCTGTATTTTGAGTGAGATCATTTGCCAAAAAAAAAGAGACAAATTACACTGTAAACAGAGATGAATTTAATTGATTGCATTATATTTTTATTTGTTTATTTGTTTTTTGAAAATGCATCCAGATGCAGGATTTACATTGCACTTCATCAATGTAGATCTCACCACCAACTGGAGCTTTGAAAGTGCAGCTTTTCCTACTTCTCTGCAGACACTCTGCTGGAGACAAGACTTCCCACTTCCACCATGAAGAAGAAGGAACATAGACCACATGGACAGATGATTTACCCTAATTGGTGAACTTAACTGGACATAAATCATAACATTTGCCTGGCTGAAACTTTTCTGAATGTCCTTATATTTTTTTTTTCCTTTGTTTAAAATGGTGCAATAAGGCTTTAGGCACAATTAATCAAATTTTAATCTCAATCATGATTTTAGCTTCCCGCAATTAAATGAACACAATGCATGCTCCACTAATCGAATATAAAACAAAAGCAAATCAAGCACTCCCTAAATCACTGCCTGACCACATGCCTACACAAACCAATCACAGCTCTTCACTGCACTGTGCAGCTTTGGCAGGCTAGTCAGAATGAGCAACACTATGTTAAAAGACAGATATACAACACAATTCAAATGTCTGGCATGGCAGAATGTAAATAGCTTGTCCCTCAAAGTGGATCATAATCTGGTATTTGGAAACACTTCGGATTTAGCCCAAGTGATGTTAACCAAGAACAACTAACTTATTCAGCTGCTATAATGAACGCATGAAGTCAAGGAAAAACAATGCAATGGCTGCTAATGTGAATTTCTCAACACCAACTCAGACGTCCATAGAAGCGAGCCTATGCAGTGCGTCTGCATATCTATCCTGCTCACAAAGACACACTGAACATCACGTACGCATTTGCCAAAGATATCTGTCCAGTAAACACAGTGAGTAATGGAGGTTTCAGGAAAATGTTCAACTTACTGGACAAAAGATGTGTTATCCCCTCGCAGAGTTGTTTTTCCAGAGCGGCAGTCCCCGAGCTGTTGAGTACCACCACTTTTATTTACATCCATCACGCAGGTACAATGAATGGAGTGAAAGACTACATTTTGCTTTGGCCAAGTAAATAGCTTGTTTAAAGACCCCATTTAATTAAAGAAGTTTTAATTAACAGGAATGTAGCACAATGTAAAAATCAAAGCAGTGCTCAGTCCAATTGTATTTATATTTTGCTTCAAAGAGTTGCACCAAATTAAAAATAAAATAAATCCCTGATGCTTATATGCCTGGTATGGGGTAAACTTAGATCTGGCAGACCACCCTATTTGTAATGCACTAGCAGATGTATAATATTGTTATTGTGAATCTGATTCCATGATAACCATAAAAGTGATGCTGAATCACAGGAATCGTATTAGGTCTAGTACAACAGACTAGTTCTTAATGATTTTATTACCACCAAAGGAGGACATGCATATTATTATGAAAGCGTGTATTTACTGTATATATGTGAATACACAAGAACGTGACACTGAGGTGAGTCTCTCCCTCATATGTTAGTATAAAAGCCAGTACACCTCGGAGTGGATCATCCACTGAAGCTGCTTGCCAGAAATATTGTGAAAAAAATAACTCAGTATTAATTTTAATACTCATAACAGAAGGTTATTAAACTACGTGTGTCAAAAGTTTAAGGTGCCCACGAGCCAATCATACAGAGACAGAAAGAGAATATTCACTCAGGTCATTAAAACACACACACACACACACACACACACACACACACACACACACACACACACACACACACACACACACACACACACACACACACACACACACACACAAAGCAATAACCAAGAGGCACAGGAATGTGATTGGCTGGTAAAAATTGGCTGGCAAAGTGTCCGACCGCTGCAGGTTGTCAAAGATGCTGAGCATCCACTTTCCCACTTGGACCTTCTTGACTGCTAGAAATAAATAGCCAACATTGTTCTCTACATGTCAAGTGTGTAGCTTGCATTATGAGCACAGTGTATGCGCCTTTGTATAGCGGTGGTACAACTGTAAAGACTACGATTTATACAGCTAAGCCTCTTACAACATTGCCATCGTGATGTTGCTGTGTGTGCCAAGATTTCATGGTGCAGTTCATTTAATCAGCAGCATAACACTCGTGAGCTGGTGAAAAGTATATCTTATGTATGAATGGATGTTTGGAGCTTGATTTAACTTAAAATTAATTTAGATTTCTTTATTGCCATGACAAGTGTGTAAATCTCATCTGCTGATAAAAGACCATGGAGGAAAGCTCTCGAACAGGTGAGTTTTAAGGAGCCACAAAGTCCACATAAGGAGGTATGAGGGAAAGTGTAAAATAGGTTTTTCAACCAGGAGACTAAAAGCTTTGTCTTTTCTAACTGGTTTCACTTTTTCCACTCAGTAGGTTTTGCTTTTTTTTTATGTTTGCTTTAGTTAGTTTTGATTTAGTAAAAGATGGTTATGATGCGCCGGTGGGACCCTTCTCGCTACTGCGATGACTCCAGGAGTATAAACTGTTGTAATGCTACAACATGGTTCAAACTTTCATATTTTCTTACTGGCACTCTACCACAGAATCCTGGTGGTGCTCCATTTTGAAAAAAAGAAAGTAAAATTATGTATCTGCCATGTTTTTGAATTATGGTGTTTTTGCTCTAGAATAATTGGTTTCCTTTGGTAACAAAAAACATTAACCGCTACAATTCAAGGTCATATCTAGACCATTTGCTTGATGAATACTCTTATGTTGACATTATTGTATAAATTTCACTCTCTATTGTTAAAAAAAACCCATCCATTTGGTAACAATTGCCACTGATTTACTGGAGCACTGAAGCACTGAAATACATTAAAGGTCTTATGTGTTTATATAGTATGGATGTGGTAGCCTTTCCCACCCACGCACAGGCTGCATTCTCACAAATAATGTCCTCTCACTGCAACGCTGTTTATGCTGCTAACCTGCAGGTTCAGCCAGACTGAGGGCTCTCTCTTTATGGGAGGAAAACAATGTGTGGTCTGCCTTTTTCAGAAGCATCAAGCTTTTATATATTTATATAACATGTTTTGATGATACAGCTGGCATGATGAGCATATAGACTCGGAGAGATTCATAACAGAGAAAGAAAGGAGGAAAGCACAAGAGACAAATGCAGACAGGTACTAAGTGTGTCAGGGTGGGTAAATGGGTGTGTGGGGCATAAATTGAATTTCGCAAGCTGGAAGAGATGCATACAGGTGATGTCAGAGGTCTGAGAGTACAGACGGAGAGCTAAAGAGAGCAATCACACAGCAGAGGAGACACTGATAGCCTCGTCTGTGCCGAAAAATAGTTTCCTTATGATAAACCAACAGCTATATTTCCTGTATAATAATTTTTCTTATTTTAAAAACAGTTGGTATTGCTTTACAAACTGAAATCAAAACCCCATTAAAGCTATTTAACTTAATGTCTCAAATGACTGTAATTGCTTAGACTCTTTGGTAATCAATGCTATGTCTCCAAAGTGGAAAGGATATAGCGATGGTAGGACTCTACCTCACTGTCTCATTTTTATTATTTTACTTTCCAAACTGCAGTAGAGATTAAAAGTCAAACAGTTTGAGAATTTTTAAGGTTTCACTATGTAATCAAATTACAAAAGTACATCAAAGGTAGAGTCATATAAATAGGATTAAAAGTAACCAATGGCAGACTTGCTGAAAGTGACACAGCAAAATAATGTTGATGATGAAGCCTTGTTGGTCCTGTCAGCGTACACACAGACGCTGTGTCCTGCTGTCATTTAGGGGACAGAAGGAAATATTAATAATTGGATTTCATCTGCCATAAAAAAAAAGGTATTTTTTACCATAGTATATATATTTAATGTGTTTTCATGAGAAATGCTTTGTTAAAATGTTACTTCAAAATGATAAATCTGAAATAATGGTAAATGTGTAAATGCATTAATTTAGACTTAATTTTATTGTCACAAAGGTTCTCTGTGAACCTCTCAAGGGAAACATGTCTTTTATCTGCCATTCTTTTGACTTCTCGTTAGTGTAAATTGTGCTGAATAAGTTACAGTAACGCATCAACACTAAAAATAGAATAAAATAAGCATAGTTAGCTCTATGCTTACACTTAGCTACACTTAGGTCATTACCTTATTTCAAATTCATAGTGAAATAAATGAGCTTGGAAAAAAAAAAAACATACACAACTTTCCCCATCATTGACCTCAGTCTTATACGCAGAGTAATCATCTACTAATGTGTTAAACTGACCCAACCTTCAGTGCTGACAAGCATCGCTCAGAGCCTGCAGTGTCAGACTGTCAACATTTACCACAAATGACCCAACTGTGTCGCACAAGTTTTCTGGCTATATCAACACAATCTTCACTCATCAAACACCTTGAAATATTTGGCTCTGTACAACTTCATCCTCTTCCCTAAAGGAAATTAAAGATGCAGTGGCAGCATCACTACAGTGACATTTACAGAAAGACAGCCTCTTGCTTCACTCTTCCTGGACATCTTCACCTTTCTGCACTCCTTCCTGGCTGAAGAACTTGTAAAAAATGTATCACTTCTATAGTTATCATCTAACTACTTACAATTAGCTGACAATGATGAGTGCTGGAAGTTTTTCTTTTAGAACCATTCCTTTAGCAAAATTAGCATTAAAACACTATGAAAACACCTCGCTACACATAATATTGCTGGCAAATTATGCCATACATAAATTATCAAAAAAACCCTTCATTATTTTTTGGATTAATATTACTGCTGCAGACAATCAAGTTTGCATTCATTTGAAACACTTCACACTCTTTTTAATCCACAGTAATGCATCATATTTTATAAAGTCATATGTTTTATAGTAGTTATCCTGTGGGGCCCACATATTCCTAAATAAATAGCTTTTAATCAGCTCAGAAACATAGGCCTACAACCTGATTTTAAAGGCATATTACATATATTTACGTATTTTAAAAAAATCACAGCTGAATTAAAAGGCTTGAGCACTATGTGACACTGTTAACTGTTACGATCTACAAGGGAATTAAAAATTAACCCCCTTGTAGATAATTAATCTTGTTGAATGTAGTACATTTGGCCTAATTTGAACATGTTGTTGGAGCCTTTACCTGTTCAACTTGCCTATTTTATTAAACCAGACATGGCAGGAGCTGATGTCCCCTCTCCATCATCAAAGCTTTCATTGCTAACATGAAAAACGAGATATTAAAGGTCTCTGGAGCTTGAAAAAGGCGACTGGACTTCTTTTTGTTTCTTGAAGACGTTTCACCTCTCATCCGAAAGGCTTCTTCAGTTCTCAACCAAATGGTGGAGAGACCCAGGTATTTAAACCCCTGTGGGCGTAGTCCCATGGAGGTGGTTATGACCCTCTATTGATCATGTGCGTGAACACATGTGCCCAGGTGTGAAGAGGGCGTGGGTCATATTTAATCAGTGGTTTCAGTTGAAACCAATTTAGGACTCCGCTCCATTGTTTCCTGTGGCCTATTGAGGTCACTGGAACAAAGGTGTGAATGGGGGTTGAGACGTCTGGGAAGGGAGCTCAGGACAGCACTGTAAGCGGGGGAAAGTTGGTGACGTAATCCACCTCCTCTGTTCAATGATGGTTGTTCACAGTGGACATAGATGGCTTCTTTCACTCCTCTTTCAAACCATCTGTTTTCCCTGTCCAAAATGTGAACATTGGCATCCTCAAAAGAGTGCCCTTTTTCCTTCAGATGCAGATGTACTGCTGAATCTTGTCCTGTCGAGGTGGCTCTTCTATGTTGTGCCATTCGTTTGTGAAGAGGCTGTTTGGTTTCACCAATGTAGAGGTCCGAGCACTCTTCACTGCACTGAACAGCATACACTACATCGCTGATCTTGTGTTTGGAGGGTTTGTCCTTGGGATGAACCAGTTTTTGTCTTAGGGTGTGACTTGGTTTGAAGTATACTGGGATGTCATGCTTGGAGAAAATTCTTCTGAGTTTCTCTGACAAGCCTGACACATATGGGATGACAATGTTTTTCTTCTTGTCCTTCCTATTCTCTGTAGTTTGTGTTTGGCCTTCATTCCTGTGCATCTTAGCTGATTTGATGAAGGCCCAGTCGGGGTAACCGCATGTTTTGAGGGCTTTCTCAATGTGTGTGTGTTCCTTATGCTTCCCTTCTGCCTTAGAGGGAACACCTTCCGCACGGTGTTGTAGGGTCCTGATCACCCCAAGTTTGTGTTCCAGAGGGTGGTGGGAGTCAAAGAGGAGATACTGGTCTGTGTGTGTGGGCTTCCGGTAAACTTCAATGTTGAGGCTTCCATCTTCCTCGATAAGCACTGCACAGTCCAGGAATGGTAACTTGTTATCTCTGGTGTCCTCCCTGGTAAAACGTATGTATTTATCCACTGAGTTAATGTGACGAGTGAAGGCTTCTACTTCTTGGGTTTTGATTTTGACCCAGGTGTCATCTACATATCTGTACCAGTGGCTAGGTGCCATCCCTTTGAAAGAACCAAGAGCTTTACTTTCCACTTCCTCCATGTAAAGGTTGGCTACAATGGGAGACACTGGGGAGCCCATGGCACATCCATGCTTCTGTCTGTAGAATCCATCATTGTATTTAAAATATGTTGTGGTAAGGCAGAGATCTAAAAGTGCACAAATCTGATCTGGGGTGAAGCTGGTTCTGTTCAGTAGGGAATCGTCTTCCTGTAGTCGTCTTCTGACGGTCTCCACTGCCTCAGTTGTGGGTATGCAAGTGAAAAGTGAAACCACATCAAAGGACACCATGGTTTCATCTGGATCCAGTACAAGATTCTGGACCTTGTTAGTAAAATCTGTAGAGTTTTCAATGTGGTGGGGTGTGATGCCAACAAGCGGTGATAAGATGGTGGCGAGGTGTTTGGAAATGTTGTAGGTGACCGAGTTTATACTGCTGATAATGGGTCGAAGTGGGACTCCTTCTTTGTGGATCTTTGGGAGTCCATAAATGCATGGAGTGGCTTCTCCAGGGTACAGGCGGTAGTAAGTGGGGCGGTCAATGGCTTTTTCCTTTTCAAGTTGTTGCAGGCAGCAAACAACTTTTTTCTTGTAGTTGCTTGTGGGATCACGTCTCAAGACCTCATAAGTATTGTTGTCACTGAGGAGTGTAGTAATTTTGTTGTGGTAATCCGATGAATTCAGCACAACCGTGCACCTCCCCTTGTCGGCTGGCAGTATGGTGATGTTTTGATCCTTGCTTAGGGCTGTGATGGCCTTCTTCTCCTGAATGGTGAGGTTGGATGGAGGAAGTCTTGCACTGGAGAGAGTGGCTGAAACTTTCATCCTGATCTGTTCTGCTACAGGATGAGAAAGTTTGTTATTTCTTATAGCGGTTTCTGTTGCTGTGATGAGGTCTACTATAGGAAGCTGTTGTGGGGCTATGGCAAAGTTGAGTCCTTTGGCTAGCACATTTTCTTCTGGATTGGTGAGGACCCTGTCTGATAGGTTCTTCACCCACTTTCCTTGGTTTCCATTGCTTATCGTGTCGTCCTGTTTGTTACCAGATGAATGGTATGCCTTGGTTTGCAGAGTTTGAAATTTACGTAGTTGTCTTTCCTTGCCTTTGATGTGTTGTGCGAGCTGGGCTTTGTCCACAAATGTAAAAACTTCTTCTGCGATGGTGTGAGGTAAGAGTGATGAGAGTTTCTGCTGAGTCTGGTGGATTTTGTTCTGGAGTGCATCTATGGTGAAATGGACCTGTCTTATCCTTTCACTCAAAAGGTGGTTCTGTGCTCTCCATAGAATTTGGTCAGCTCTATGTCCTTTTACTGTGGACCCAAGGTGCAAACTCTTGGGAACCAGTCTGGACTGTCTGCATCTCAAGTTGAAACGAAGGTGGTTCCTGTAGTCCGCTAGCTTTCTTGAGTCCCTTTCATACTCCCGCACCAATTGAAGGGTGTTCCTCCCAAAGTGCAAGGCAATATGTCTGTGTAGATTCTCAGTCATCCAGGTCATAGTAGTCTCTGGAGCTTGAAAAAGGCGACTGGACTTCTTTTTGTTTCTTGAAGACGTTTCACCTCTCATCCGAAAGGCTTCTTCAGTTCTCAACCAAATGGTGGAGAGACAGGGGTTTAAATACCTGGGTCTCTCCACCATTTGGTTGAGAACTGAAGAAGCCTTTCGGATGAGAGGTGAAACGTCTTCAAGAAACAAAAAGAAGTCCAGTCGCCTTTTTCAAGCTCCAGAGACTACTATGACCTGGATGACTGAGAATCTACACAGAGATATTAAAGGTTTCTTAGACCACACATATCAGCCAAGGCGGTCAATAAGAGAAAGCTCATCTATTACAATGAGAAATGAGAAATGCTCATTTACCTGCTAATGCTAGCTGTTCAGTTTCCTGTCAAACACTAGTGGTTTATCTGCAGTGAAAAGCTGCTGGTCTCTCAGCTTCACAACCTCCAGCCATTGTCAATGGGACATGAACGCACCCATGAGAATGACTACCACATACAGGTTTCAGTGGCTCAGAAATCAAGCAAAGTTAATCGTCCAGAGACAATAGCCAACTGTGGCCTAAAGATGGCACTGATTGAAAGGATGGATGCAAACAGGTGTGAGAGAAGCTTTATGAATGCTGTCTGAGATGAAAGTAGAGACATAGCTTTACTTTGGTATGTTTTAATTGAAGCTTGCTTGCCCTTCTTACCCTGACAGAATGCCATTGTAAAGTTCATAGGTTGTTGTGATCAATACGTATTAGAAAGGGTCAAAAAGTGGTCAGAACAGTACTTCCATGGAGAGAGCTAAAAACTAGTAGCCACCCAGATGCAGTCCAGGGGTGCAAATGGAAGAACCTTGAAGGGAAGATAAAGCCAAATGCAAATTACTCCTGTTCTTGTATTATTATGTATTATATGTATGTATGCATATACATACATGCATAGCTATACCTACATACATATACATGCACATACATGACTATCCAGGGTTGAGTCCAGGAAGCAGAGTTGCAGTCTTACATGCCTCTCTGCAGCTCCTCTCCTCCTGCCATCCCCATAGAGGCGGTGGGGCCTGCTCCCAGACTACCAAAAAACAAAGCAAAACCCAGCAAAAAATAAATTAAGCATAAAAATTCAAAACAACAACAACAACAACAACAAAAACAGTATTTAGTTTAGATGAATCAACACCCAAAGTCACACTGTCAGAATCCTCGAAGCACAGGTTGAGGAGGAGGAGTAGCAGCACACTTCCACTTCAGCTTATTAAAGACCCAGACCTACCGAAGAGTTTTAATTCATTTGAAAGCCTGACTCTTAGCCTTGTCCACCCTAATTGAAAAATTTAAAAAACTGTTTTATTTGTTATTATCTATCGTCCACTTGGTCCTTATTCAGCCATTCAAATGACAGGGTCAGTGTGTCCAAACCTTTGACTGGTACCGTAGGTCAAACTGCAACTTTTGAATATCACTGCTGAGTGAACCTCTCATTTATATATATATATAAAAAAAGCAAAATGCCTGAATAATTTATGGGCATGTGTTTTAGGACAATATTAGGTCTGTGTCACCATTACCTGCAATTTATCAGAATCAACAATGAAGTGTTGTGCCACTTTGAATACACAAGACTCATTTCTCTTTCACACATAGTATTCGCTTACAGTCAACTGAGATTTAAAGCATATGATGTGAATTTGACACACTTAAAGTTTGTGTGATGAGGCTAATTTTGGAGAAATTCCCAGTTCATGCATAATAATGATATTAATATTCAAACATATCATTAACAGTTTAGTAAAGAAACCAGATCTTGACCAACTGGTAGCTTAGAAATATAGAATTTATGAGCACAGAATGGCCCTTTCAGACAAATAGGTGATTGACCAGTTGAATACAAATGTTGTGAAGGATGCTGAATTCTATTGCAGAGTGAGTTGTCACAGACAACCTGCTGTTCTACTCATAAAAACAGCTCAGATTGCTTGAACAACATAATTAACAACACTGACAGGGCTGTGCTTCCACACCTTCACTATACCGCTTCCTCCTGTTATAGTGCTGCCATAAAGTTTTGCTGCAATGTCCTAGTTGGAAAACACATAGCCCCACATATAAAGTCTTTCATCTGCTGCCACTGGGAACTGATGGGAGTTTTTGTTTCAATAGAGAAAGTTAAAGCCAGAAATCTCAGCAGCTTGGCCCGGTGATTGTCATGTTAATTAAAAATCCATCAAGCCAGTCCAGATATGTGATCATTCTGGATTTGGAGGGCAGTAAAAATCATTCTTAATGCTTATTTTAAAAAGAAAAAGAAAAGGGAGAACGATATAAGCAAACCAGAAGGCAAACAATCAGTAGTGCAACAATGGCGCAAAAGTAAATGCCAAAAACAAGATGTGTGGGTGGGAAAATGCAAAGCAACATGTGGGTCCAAGGCCAGTGTGCAGAGGTAGCCTTAGGTTTTTGTAATGATTTAAACGAACTAAGATACTCTGGGGAAAGAACAAAGCCAAAGGCCAGAATAGAATATTTTGACATTTCCACACATATTGCCAGCATGAATGCAAAGTGGTTATATTCAATGGAATATTTTAATAAATCTTGTGGGCTTAAAGCCAGAGATTACTGTAGTGGTGGTATAATTCGGCAAACCACGACCTTGAACTAAGCCAGTCTGATCCGGTGTCAGAGACATGAGGACCATTAGCATACAGCAGCATAGAGGAAAAAAAAGATGGCATTTATTCTATGTCTAGTTCATTAAACAGCACTTAAGATGGGCTTATTAGTCATGTGCAGTTTGCACACATGAGAGCAGCTTAATAATTGAGTTACAGCCTAAACTTAAAAGTCAAATAAGAGGACAACGCAAACAGACCTGCAGCTGTTGGCTGCACTCAAAAAACCGGGAATTCGGGATGGTTGGCACAAAAATGGCATTCTTTCATTTCAAAGTGTAACAGAAACAATTTTACCAATTAGTTTTCATCCAGCCATTTTCTTCCACTTTTCCTCTTCAGGGTCATGGGAGGGCTGGAGCCTGGAGCCCAACTGTCATAGCGCATGAGGCAGGGTAGACCCTGGACAGGTCACCAATCTGTTGCAGGACTAACGCAGAGAAACAATCAACCACGCACTCAGTTTAGAATCACCAGTTAACCTAAAGTTTAGGTTAACTGGTAAACCAATGCATGTCTTTATACTGTGGGAGGAAGCTAGGACATCCAGGGAGAATCCACCCCGGCATGGGGAGAACATGCGAAGCTCACACAGAAAGGCCAGGACCTTCTTACTTCAAGGAACCACAGGAGGGTGCACAGTGATTAATGGTATAGAAAATAAGAGGAAAAAAACAACAGAACAGTTATACAAATATATCTTCAGTTTTGCAACTTTTTAGAATTCAATTTGGAAGAAGCAACCAGTGAAGCAAGAAACAAGACTCACTCTAGAGTTGAATTTAAACAGTCTGCTATATGCAGACCCAGTGTAAACAATACAGCTGTTTCAGGCTCATGATATAAGTGGTTTTGGCTCCTGAAAGTGAGCAGCACTCTTTATGTACTTTAAATGTACCTGAATCATAAAAAGTGGGCAGGAGATCAGAGTGAAAACATCAACATGTAACAGTAAACATGGACACAAGCCCTTGAAATTAAACAAAATTAAATTAGAAGTGTGTTGGAGAAAGCATCCCCCACTGAAGAAAATGTGCCACCTCGCAGTTCTAAAAAAAAGTGATCTAGAGCCAAACCATTTCATGAGTCTTACATTGTCTGGGCTCATCACTTCAAGAGGTATACCAAATATCTATTCAGCCAATCACATGGCAGCAATGCAGTGCACTTAGGCCTGCAGACGTGGTCAGAGACGACCTGCTGAAGTTCAAACTGACATCAGATTGGGAAAGAAAGGCAATTTAAGTGACTTTGAACATGGCAGGCCGGTCTGAGTAATATCACAGCACTTACAATAGCACTTTTAAGTATTGCCTTGATATCATTATACGACAGTATATGAGAAGAAAATAACTGTTAGGTTTCTGGTGGGAAAGTGCACTAAAGAGAAGGGCAAACTATAATAAATCTATTAGGCTATGCTGAAAAATATACTGAGAGATTTTAAACAATGGTAGGTTTGGTACCAAAGAAACATTTTTTTTATGTGCACAAAACACAGTTAAGTAGGATTAAATACTGAAGGTAGAAACAGGACATTGTTTCAGGTGCCTGGTGGTGCAGGAAAAAATGACTTGCTTATTAGTGCACAAGCTTAGTTTTAGGTAGCGCTGCTTCTTCTCCTCAAGTGAACTTTTGTAAGACGGTGTGTAGCTGCACATAACATGCTAATCTTCTAGATGGAAAGTCTAAAAATACTCTGTCAGTCATTAGGAATACATCTTTATGTATGTAACACACTGCAGGAGTGTGGAGTGCGGGTAAGAAACTCCCATAGTATCTAGTTAAAAGTGTTACCCCTCACTGCACTAAAGCAATGACTATCCTCCCCTGAAGCCTCCGAGCAGTTTGGTGCCGTGCGCACCACAGGCAAGAATTTTAAACAGGTGCTTCTTGATTGAAGCAGTTTTTTTTCTCCATCAGATTTATACAGTTGTACTTGAGGGCTGGATTTTTTACAGATAAATTATTTTAATCAGCCAACTTACATGCGGTAGGAATATTAAAATGTAGGTACAAATATGACAAATGTGTCCTGGCTCTTGCTCTGTCCCTTCCCCAGGGCAATGAGATTGGGGAGTGATAATAAGAAATTTTTCTTTCACTCAAAGGAAACTCCTCTTAAAGCCTGCAGGTGGATGATGGGTGGAGTATGAGCAGAAACGGTGATAATAAAGTTAGCCTTACATGACCGCTTAAACCAGTGAACTCAGGGTTGTTGGGTTTGTGAAATGCTTATTTTACATTACCACACATCCAAAATTAACATTCTGACAGTAATGTAAAGCAACTGTAAATGAGGTGTTTATTATCCCTCAAAGTTTCAGGAAATAAAAAAAGAGCCTGGACAGCTAGTTTGCTGTTTAATTTAAGAACAAAACAAACAAAAACTCGTCAAGCCTTCTTGGTACAAAAATAAAGAAAATACAAAAATCTAATTAAAAGGCTTAATTATAATAATTTTAATGATTTTTTAAAATATTTCTAGCATTACGAAGTCATCTTCACCTTCTTCAAGACCACTTATCTTCATCGACTGATTTCCAGACTACAGGCTCATTTAATTCTTCTTTTTTTGCTGTCATTGCTAAAAGCCTCCCTAGTTTGCATCTAGAATACAGAAACCTCAACTGAATCCTCAAAACACAGAACAATTTACACTCAGTTTATTCAGTTTTTGCTTCTTATTTATCCTGGCAGCTGGCAGATGTTGTTGCCAACCTTTTAAATGTAATGTTACTGCTGTTTCAATATCAGTGGTGTTTGAAACTATCCAACTCGATCTTTGTAACAGTTTAGTTTTGAAATTAACTGAGGTGACTGCAGCACACTCATGAATACAGTTTAAAATTTCTTTGACCCCCCCCCCCCCCCCCCCGCACCCTGTTCTTGTAACTTTTCAGCTCATGGAGCATCTTTACATTAAAACATTTTGAGACTGCACTTCATAGAAATGTAGATTGTTAAACTCAAAAACAATGAAAAACATTCAATTTCCATTTAATTTTTTTTATATAGCGCCAAATTGCAACGGTGGTAAAGACCCTACAAAAAGCCAAATCGACAATCGACACTTGATTTGCATTTTCCAGGATTTTTAGGCGTTTCGACTGAATGCCTAAAAATCCATTCATTTGAAATATTTGTACACAAGCTGAGAACTGCGCCACAAATAAAAACAAGGGCACTGCTACTCCTGTGTTTCAAAGTGAAGAGGGAATTGTAAGAACAGCAATCAGGCACGGTTATACTTTCTCCTCAACAAATGACAGTAATGTCAAGAATGATGAACTATCTGTGCGTTCTGTGTGTCTTGTAATTTAGCCAGGCAGTGCACATTTTGGTCAACCTGTGTCTGTCTCTCTTATTTGTGGCCACTTCCAGGGCTCTGTTCTGTAACCAAGTTCCTCACAAAAGTGAGAATGACACATAACAGTTCTTTAAGCGACAGGAAAAGTAACCACGTCTTTGGATGTAAATATTTTCAACATGGGTGAACCAAACAAAAAGCATAGTTTCTTGAAGAAAGTTCCCACGTGTCATGCTGGGGTTAAGCAATAAAAAACACCAAGATGGTGAGTTCTGTCTCCTCTGAGGATGGCACAATTTGTAGCTATACCCATCAGGCTTTTCTTCTTTTGTTATTTATCTCTGTATACTTCGACAGAGCATTTTGAATCAATCAATCAAGGTTTGATTGATTGCAGACCTTCAGCTTTAATTCAAGGGGTGTAGCAAAATTATTGCATTAACTTTTCAGAAATTACAAGCATTTTAATGTGTAGTCCCCAATTTTTAAAGGCTCAAATAATTCATGAAGAGGCGAGGCCTGTCTCCTTGTTATTTGATGCCAAATTAAGCAAATATAAGAATTGGAGTTGATTCCATTTGTTAAACTTGTATTTGGTAACTTTTCATTGGAACTCTCAATATGAGGTCCAGAAAGATGTTGATGCAAGCAAATAATGTGATTATTAGGCTGAAAAACCAAAAATAAATTTACTGGAGAGACAGCACAAACAATTTTCTGTCTTCTTAGAAAGCAGAAATGCACCGGTCAGCTCAAAAAGACTAAAAGTCCTGAAAGATGACAGAAGACATTAAAGTGGTTGATTGCAGAATTGTTTCCTTGCTAAATAAAAATATTTACAAAAGTCCCCCGAGAGGGAATTTTTTTGTGGGCACCCTACAGTGGGCTGGCCCACAGAAAACATGTTGGACCCATGTAGTCTGGCTTGTATGGGTCCAGGAACAGTTATTCCCTTTTGGGCCCCTAAAAGGTTTTCTGTGGGAAGCCCATAGTGGGCCTCCCCACAGAAAACCCTCACTTGCCCACCCCTGTAGGTTTCTCCTTGGGGCCCCATGACAAGTTTTCTATGGGATGGACAATTCCTACTATGGGCCATGTGTGTCTGACCACAGTGGCCCCACATTGGCACTGAGGGGGCGTGCTTGCTGGGTGCATCATTGTCCAGATGATGATAGGAAGATAAACGTATGAAATGCTCTGAAGCACACTGCATTATCTGTCAAACACTGTGGAGATGTGACCACTGATAGAAGTACCTGGACGAGTTCTAAAGTGTGCTGGACTATGCTCTCTGCTCAGATTCAGTCAAATGCTGCAAAACTGATCAGGCAGCACTTCACAGTGCAAAAAAAAGCCACCCAAGAGTTTTTCAAGCAAGGAAACTTAAATCACCTGATCTAACCCCAACAGAGTACGCTTTTCAGTGACAAAAGGCAAAACTGAATGCAGAGGCCCAGAAGCAAGCAACAACTAAAGGTGGCAGCAGTAAAGGCTGGACAAGGGAGGAAATACAGCATTTGGTGATGTGCATAAGTTCTTGACTTCAGGCAGTTATTCACCGCACAGGATTTTCAATCAAGTATTAAAAACAATCCTCATATTTAAAATGATCTTAGCTTGTCCAGTTACCTTTGAGCATCTGACAATGTGTGACTGAATGTCTGCACTTCAATCACATCTGGATTCTTTGATTTAAAATCATTAAAAAGGCAAAATGACAAACATTGCATCATTGTCCAAATTTTATGGACTTGACTGTATATCTGTAACACGTCATTAAAGATTTACATCTTCAGTGGGAACAAATGAGCGTGAAACTTGGTTATTAAGTCCAAAAGAAAAATCCCAGCCTTATCTTCAAAATCAGACCCCCCCGCCCAAAACAAAAAACAAAACAGTAAATTATTAAATAGCTAACAGTTCTTCTTCATGACAGCAAACAAACTGTGAAGACATTTTTTCTCAGTTTCAGTACTTTGACACAGTCATTGCCCTTTGGCTCTCTGCGGCAGTACAGTTAGACTGATCAGTTCGGCTAAAAACTTTCTGTGCCTCGTTGCACTCAAGGAGCTTATTCCCCGCTGCGAGGCAGCCACAGAATCTGCTCTCTAATAACAGCAGTGGTGACGCAGCACACAAGCTTGATTCCTGACCGGCAAATCAGCGTGACAGCTACTTTAAGCCGCACATCACTGCTTCAGGCCCCCCTCTGTCATTGCCAGTGCCGCTGTCCCATGTCACTGAGAGGGACTGTGTGGTGAATTAAGATTCCTCAAAGTGCTGTATTACACAACATGACTGAACCACCCAGTTAGACTTAGAGCTGGAGGAGATGGTGATAGAAATGTTGGCGTGAACTCATGAATGTGCAGTAGTAGGTAGAAAACACTGTCAGACATGAGCAAACTTAATATTGTAGATTTTGGAACAAAATAAAGAAAACTGGGAGTAATGCTATTACAGGTTGCATTACAGTAGATCACACTCCAATATAACCAAATACTGCATATCATCCATCCCTCCATTCATCTTATCCAGTTCAAGAAGCTGGTGGTCCTGGAGCCTATCCCAGCTGTCATGGGGCAAGAGGTGGGGTACGCCCTGAACAGGCTGCCAATCTTTCACAGGGCTAACACACACAAATGTTCACGTTCCCGCTCACACCTATGGCTAATTTAGGTTAGGTTGTTAGGTTCACCAGTCAACCAGAGAGAGCCCACAAAGGTACAGGTAGAACATACAGATTCCACCCAGAAGGGCTCCAGCCAGTGAAATCAAACCCAGGATCTTCTTGCTGAGGCAACAGTGCTGACCACCACACCACCACGCCACCCAGTAATAACTCTTTCCTTTATGATAAAGCTTATAGTTAGGGCTGGATCAGGTGACCCTGAACCATCCCTTAGTTATGCTGCTATAGGCCTAGTCTGCTGGGGGGTTCCCATAATGCACTGTTTCTTTTCATTCACCTTATTTACTCTGTTTATACTTCACTCTGCATTTAATCATTAGTTATTATTAATCTCTGGCTCTCTACCACAGTGTGTCTTTTGTCCTGTCTCTCTCCCCTCAGCCCAACCGATCACAGCAGATGACCCCCCCTCCCTGAGCCTGGTTCTGCTGGAGGTTTCTTCCTGTTAAAGGGAGTTTTTCCTTCCCACTGTCACCAAATTCTTGCTCATAGGGGGTCGTTTTGACTGTTGGGTTTCCTCTGTATTATTATTGTATTATTGTAGGTATATTGTACTGTTTGTTGTGATTTGGCGCTATATAAATAACTGAATTAAACTCAGTGTTCTAAAATTATCCTGAAATTAATTTATGTGAACAACCTCGGTGTCTTGTATGTTTTCATACTATACACTTAAAAATAAAAAGTACATGAAAACATATTCTCAATATTAAATCTGCTAAAGAAAACAAAACCCTGACATTTGTGATGCACATTCTTTTCAGACTCCAAGTCTTCTTTTTTTTTTTAACACCTCAAACATAATTACTATGTATTTAACTGTGGATCTGTCACAATGCTGGATAAACAGATGACAGAAACAGCTGCTGTTACAGATTACATTTCACGAGCTCCTTTTTCAATCAGTGACAGATTACAGCCCGTCAGATAATGGCGCAACTCTCTGCCTCTTGATAGGCCAGTGGCCTGTTAGCAACCAGATGAATGTTACAGATATAATGTGAGTCATGATTCAACAACTAAAGGATCTACTATCTACTATAGGTACTACTATTCAGAAAGATTTGTGAGACATTTTGCGTAAAATGTGACAATTTGTTTCAGAAGGATTTTTTGGTTGTAGCTTTTGCATAAAATGGTACATTACACCAGCTATTGTACTGTGGAACGCTTTTTAAATCATCTGTGAACAATTTCTACCTTTATCTTGTAATTTTGAAATTAAATATGCCTTGCATATTTAAAAAAAAAAAAATCTAAAAATATTCAACACTTTGGAGCCTGTTTCTCTGTAATCGGAAGTCACTTATCTGAGGTTAGGGGCAGTTCGAGTGGACCATGTTAGTGCAATAAAATGTTATCCTTACCTTGATCACACATACAAGATCAGTCCACATGATCAGAACAAAGTAGGCTAACATAATTAATACTAATCCGATCTCTTCTGCTCGCAGCGCCGATGCTGATTGTTATCAATGGGAGGCAGCACGTTGGAAATGACACATCTTTAATCATGAGTGGGAGGCAGGCTCCAAACTTGTGAGGATTTTTTTTGGTACAGCAGAAAGGTAATTAAACTACAAGCTGACAGTACAAAAACACTTCAGTCTGACCTAACGCTGACTAGCTGACTGAAAGTAACAACCCTCAAATCCCACTGGAGATTCTGGTTATAAAAAAAGGGGGCGAGAGTCAGACTAAATAAATAAAACAGCAGCTCTTTGGGTAAGCAGTGCCTTCAGCCACCAGGCTGTGTTACAGCTTTAAAACACAAAATCTGCTATTACCAAATAACATACACATAAAAGCACCTATACACAAACAAATAAAAGATACATGTATTGCAGCTGCACAGCCACAAGTGCTTTTACTTCCCTCACTCATTAACCTGATTGCAAAACAAAGTTTAACTACAACTCTGCTTTATTATAACAGGCATGTTGTTTTTTTGTAGGTGTGATTTTCATATTTGCTCAGGCCAGACAGTAAAAGCAGCACAATCAGTCAGGTGATCCAGCAGGTTATAAAAAAGCCAGCTAAAGAAATAGATTTGCAGGTCAAACTGACAGTAGGAGCACCCAAAATGTTGGTACTGACCTTTCATTGCACAGGAAAACTGATTCTTCTTCTCTGTTTGGCGTGCAAACGAGTGCCTTTCCTGTGGGTTTGGTGTCGTTTCTCTAGTGTCAGTAATTTCTCCGGCTTCATCTATACACTGGAGTTTAATCTAAATTATTAGATAGTGCACAGCATAGTTATTCTTTTGCCTTAGCATCAGGCTTTAATGCAATCCTGAAATAAAATCGTAACGCATCAACAGTTCAGAGGAGCATTCACTGACAAAATGTGATCGCTTTCCCTTTTTTCAAAGTCAAAGTGAGAAAACTCCAATTGCTCTTTACAAAAGCACACAAATGCACAGAGATGCACACAAGCGGATGCACATACACACTTCCTTTAACATGCAGCGCCCTCTTGTATATTAATGAAACTGTCTGTAATTTGTAGGTATGTGCTGCATTTCAGCACATCCTCAGTAAGCTCCACAGAGCAAGTTAATCTCCCTAACTCAACCCAAACTCAACAGCTGTACTCAACCCCCCCAGCCTCTCTCTCACTTTTTTGCTTTCTGACCCCCCACCCCCCACCCCCCACACACACACTCACACACAAATGCACACATTCAAGCAGTTCCATTAGGGGTTACTGAATAGCCCAAGGCTCAGCAGTCAGTGGTTCAATATAATGAAGAACATCCGGTTCAGTCAGAGGTGTGTATCTTTGTGAATTGCAAGAAAGTCTGAGAGTTATTTGGGGAAGCAGAGCCCCACAGGGATGAATGTTTAAGTAAACAGTGTGGGAGTGACACTGGTGAGACGTTTCCCACGGTGGCCTCTAATGTACTGAATTGTTACAGGAAGAAAAGTCCAGTAATTCACACCTTAAACCTATAAAGGTCTAAGGAATTATTAAATATAATCTGATAGTAGTAAATAAAAAGCGGTAAATACATAATGTAGAAAATTTGCAGATGTCTTGGGTTCAAAGTTGGGCATTGCTCTTGCAATAAGAACAATGTTTTGTGAGTGTCTTTGAATGCCAGTACAATATGTTAAACATTATTATAACCGTGTGTGTGGAAATTATCGAGTATATTAAAGGGTAACTTGTTCAAGTGTTTTATAAATTCCCTGCAAAGCTTTCTGGTTTTCTGGGTCAATCGCAAAAACCTCAACATACACAGTGCAATCTAAACCATTGTTATTTCAGTCAGGGTCACAAAAGTGAAAGACAATGCAGCAATTTAGATTCAGCTGTATTGCTCTGTTCCTGGACCTCCCCGGTGGGGAGAGCAGCAGCAAGACCCAAGCACAATACAGAGCAGGCATAAATTACAGCAGATTAAGCTTGACTTGTCATAGTTAATGGTGAATGAGGACTCCAAATGCAGACTCATAAGCAGGCAGGGATCAAAACAACCTTTTATTGCAGGTATGGTCGTTGTCCAACAGGTAGCAAGAAATAACAGAGTCCACAAATAAACACAGAAAGTGCTCCAGGAGCTCAGAGACAACAGGAAGCACAGAAAACAGCAAACAGTGTGACACAATAAAGAACTGAACCAAACAGAGGGTGTAAATACTCAAGAGGTGATGAGGGCAGAGGGGAGACATCCTGGGAAGGACACACAGCTTCACTAAATCTGATAACAAGATGTGGAAGTGATCTAAAAACAAGGCACAAGGACAGATGACTATCAAAATATATGGGGGGCAGGGACACAGGAAAACCATAAACATAGCAGTAAGTAGAACAAAAAGCACAAAACTGAAAACACAAGAAGCAAACTAAAAATCAGACTGAAAATAATTAATAACAGACAGAACTGAAGAGTCCAAAAAACACAGAACTCTGGGTTTAAAGCCCCAGGACCATGTCAGGAAAAAAAACAGGAGAGAAAGAGATCGGACGGGGGTGGGTTGCAAAACACCTTGAAGATGTGAAAGAACTTGCAGGCAGCCTAAAAAGAGTAAGAGTAAGACTGGTTAAGACCTAAGCATAATAATAATCATTAAAAATCAAAGACACAAGACAAATTAAAACTTATTTCTGCTGTCAGTTTACACCAACTTGTTCCCCCTTTTCAGGCACTTTTTAAATGGATGTAAGTTGGCAGCTAGTTTAATCTTACATCACACTGACTGGCTGATTCCTTTAACTTAACCAAGGAAAACAGTCAACATACCACAACCTGTATGAATCAGATAACCCTTTCAGCTACATTTTAAATAAAATATAGGACAGGATGAACGCAAAGACTCGTGGCCACCCTGCTGGAGTAAAGGACTTATAGTGTAGAACAGACTGTGTACCTAAACTGTGCTTAAGAAAAGTCAGGATCTTGAAGCAATTATCATACCAGAGCAATATAGCCTTCGTCATCATAATTTCTTGGTACAGAACAATCACGCTTCAAAGACAGAAGAGAAAACAGAGTTCTGGATTCATTAGACGCTGACAGTAAACAAACATGGAGATTCTATCCCTAAGAGAATGCCCCAAAACGCTGCCAGATACTAAATGTGACTGTCACGCACATGTGGGCTGTAATTTGAACTTGTGGGCTTGTGTATTGTTCAGCACCAGCTGAATCACGCCTGTGCAGCTCTGAGCACAGAGAGAACATGACAACAAGATGCACATCAAAATAATAATTGAAGGGCTTTTATTAAGCCTCCCACGATTTATGTGACACCAGGGACATTAAAGTCACACAAGCTGTGGGGTGTTCAGCTATTGTGCTATAAGAGACAAAGGTCAAAGCTATTTGACCTTTGTCTCTTTATGTAAGCATTTATACATAATTACATATGAATATATATAAACATATCAGTTGAAAAGAACTGTAATTAACTTAGCTGAATAAATGAATAAATAACAACAAAGACATTATTACATGAAAATGATCAGGATGTTTTCTGCTATTTTTTTTCCAAACAGAACTACAGAATTACATCCATTTCAAATTTTATGCTAATTATTTTTGAGTTTTCTAGCCTTGTGTTTGCCTCTGTTGTAAATCATTAAAAAAAAAACAACATATCCGACCACAATACAGGCTGCAGAAATCATTGTTCTCTTTTCAAACGTGCACAGTGAATTTTATGAAACCTTTTTGAGGCGTTATCATTCTGTGTTGTTACACCAAGGTGAATGGGAGAACACAGAATTGTCTCTTCATGTTCTGACAACTTAATCAAACTCCTCATAGACCTATACCCTTTCACTGTGGCCTTTTTTATAGCCCCTATCACACCTAAGGCTTTTTCTAATGCATACACGATAAGCCAGTTTTGTGCGTCACAGATAAAGCCCAGAGTTCACTTTTTCTTTTTTTTGAAGCTTCTGGGGAGAAACAGTCACACATGGGCGAAGACAGAACAAATCAAAGGTTAGCAGGTGTATGAGGAAGAGAAGAATATGAGGTTGTTATGTGTGTGCCCTTGTTTTGTTAGCTGCTTTTTTGTATGTTTATGTGTGTGTGATAGATCTGCAGTTTGTCAAAAAGGAAAAGAGTTGAGTAAATCCTACTGTCTAAAATATTTCATGTCTTCCACAAATAATTCCAGCAGCGTTGTGAGCAGACTCAGGATGGTTCAATTTAAAATTTGGAGGCATTGTTAGAAACAAAAATGATCCGGTCTCGAGCTGGATTCTGCAGTTCGAGATGTTCTTTTAGTGTTGTGATCTCTGCTTTGCCAACTTTATGACACCACAAAAAGATCCAGTCAAAAACATCTGAAACACCTGCAAAAAGAAAAAAACTTTACATGGTTTAAAATTGTCTCGTCTCTCCTTCAAGGTCATCTCCTTGTGAACCTCTGGAATGATTCTGGTATTTTTAGATCACTTCCTGAAAATTGTGTACTGACGAGATCAAAGATCAGCTTCTGAATTAATTTCCTCGCATAGCACCACAACTTGTGGTGAGACCTAGCTCCTGAGGAAGAACACTTGGCAAAAATGTCGTCAGCTGTGGTGCATGCCAACGGGCTGATTGCACATCAAAAAGAGGAGTTATTTGGCAACACCAGCTAGGCCCCTAAACTAATGTGTTAAAATCCAGTATATTATTAATCCATCCGCTCACACTAACCCACCATGCAGCCTCTATCGCTACTGGTGGGCAAAAGTTGTTATTAGCACTATTTTTAAACATAAACATACAGTATGTCATTTTTATGGAAGCTTTTGGGCATTTTCCAAAAAAAAAAACATTTTTTTAATTATGGGAGGAGTACTTCCAGCTTGTCTCAAATATCCAGTGTAAAGGTTTAAGGCTTCTATAAAGACCTGGACTCAAATGCTTGATGCAGAGCCAAAATGGGGAATTTCCCAGCGCTCCAGAGTGTGTGAGAAGGCAGGCTGTTCAGTCAGATTTTCTCCACAGGAAGTCAACACAGGTATGAACCGCTGCATGAAGGAGAGGAGAACAAAGGTAAGTCCACACAGAGAAACTAAGCTAGGAACCTAAACACATTAGGCTTGCTGAGCTTGAGTGACACTGCCACAAAGCAACTAGCGAGAGGAAACCCCTGCAATATATGGTAGCAGGTGAGTAATGACTGGATGACTTGCAGGTGTGCCAGCAGGAAAGCGTGGGGAAACCAGAGACTGCCCCACCTCTGAAACAGAAAAGCAGAAGGCTACACACAGGTAGAGTGATAGAGCGGAAGGGGAGGAGAAGGATAGAGAGGCAGGTCAGCTTTGGAAGACAAGGGGACCATGATAAAAAAGATCATGTGTAGCATTATTTCTGTGTAAATGAACCCAAAAGAATCTGTTTCAATAGGAATTAACACTTTACTTTGGAAACAAAAATCACTTTTATGAAACTCAAAAACATTTTGTTAAAAAAAAAAAAATAGATAAGGATTTCCACCATTATTAAAATAAGGAGTACCTGAAACCACTGCCACTTCATGTTACAGCATAAAATAGCCATATCGTTCACCTGCAGGAGGTTGATAGGGTTATTATACTGTAATATTTGATGACTAAATGCTTAAGCCAATCAGTGTTGAGTTGTGACGTCAAAGCTTTTCATGGGGGGGGGGGGGGGGGGGGGGGGCATCTAGTTGAATTTTCAAGGCAGTCAAATTCTTTCAGCTATGAAGTTTAAACCCAAAGGCAAAGCCAATTACACTGATTTAATGGTAAATATAGATTGAGACTTTAACCTCTTGAGCGAAGGCAGAGGCCAGGATTAAATGGTACAAACTGAAGGAGAAAGAATGTTGCAGAATTCAGGGAAGACTTGAGACAGGGAAAAATTACCAGACGATTGGGAAAGTTCAACTGAAGTGCTGAGAGGTAAGAAGGTCTTCTGCTGCTGTAGTCCATCTGCTTCAGGATCAATGTGTTGTCCATTCAAAGATGTTCTTCTGCATATCTTGGTTGTAACCAGTGGTTATTTGAGTTACTGTTGCCTCCTTATTTTCTAAAAACAGTCTGGGCATTTTCATATGAGTTCACTTCACCTGGAGAACTTTCCCTCAGTGCACAGCAGGTAAAGTAAGTATTGAACAGGTCACCAATTTTCTAAGTAAGTATATTTCTAAAGGTGCTATTGACATGAAATTGTCACTAGATGTTGGTAACAACCCGTCCAATCCACACATGCAAAGAAATCAAACCACAGATATCCATAAATTAGAATAGAATAGAATAGAATAGAATTTATGCCTTTATGTCGTTATACAGGATGTACGATGAGATTGGAGGGCCACTCCTGTTCAGTGCCATGCAACAGAAAGTCAAATTCTCTAAAATAAAAATAAAAATAAAAATATAATAATCTAATATCATCTAAAAATATACAGAAAATACAGAACGTATGAAAAATATATATGTTGTAAAAAAAATAGATTAAGTGTATACATTTAATAATGAAGATGGTGAATACTGCACTTGGTGAATGAATATTGCACTAGTGAATGAATACTGGATATTACAATATAGGAATGTTAGATATTGTTCAGTATGAATAATATAATATTGCACAGAGATGTGGGTGTTGCACAGTTACGGTGGGTGACTGTGAGAGTTCAGGGTGGTGATTGCTCTGGCGAAGAAACTGTTCTTGAGTCTGTTTGTTCTGGCTTTGATGCTCCTGTAGCGCCTGCCAGAGGGCAGCAGGTCAAACAGGTCAAAGCCAGGGTGTGAGCTGGCCTTGATGATGTTCCTGCTCTGCTGATCCAGCGGGAGGTGTAGATGTCCATCAGGGAGGGGAGAGGGCAGCCAACGATTCTTTGTGCTGTCTTGACTACCCTCTGAAGCCTCACTCTGTCTGCCTCAGTGCAGCTGCCGTACCATACTGTGATACAGTACGTCAGCAGGCTCTCAATGGATGAGCGGTAGAAGGTCAGCAGCAGGTTTGAGTCCAAGTTGTTCTTCCTGAGGACCCTCAGGAAGTGAAGTCGCTGCTGAGCCTTCTTGATAACAGCTGTGATGTTATCTGACCAAGAGAGATCAGCAGAGATGAGGACACCAAGAAACCTGAAGGTGTGGACGCTCTCCACATGCTCGCTTTTGATGTAGAGGGGGGCTGGGTCAGTCCTGTGTTTCCTGAACTCGATGATGATTTCTTTGGTTTTCATGGTGTTCAGTGCCAGGTTGTTCTCTGAACACCAGGTTGTCAACTTTAGGACCTCCTCTCTGTGACAAGAACATCATTTCACCATAAACTGGCCACGAGATTTCAGAGGACTGAAAACAATTGTCAGAAGAGTTGTCAAAGAGCCAAGGACTATTTGTGGAGAGCTACGGAAAGACCTGGAATCAGCAGGCACACTTGTTTCAAAGAAAACAATAAGTAATGCACTCAACCACCGTGGCCTGTGTGCACGCTCACCACAAAAGCCTCCATTTCTGAAGAAAAAACACGATGAAGCACGTTTAACGTTTGCTGAACAGCATTCAGATGAGTCTGTGAAATACTGGGAGAGTACTGTATGGTCAGATTAGAACCAAATGTTTGTGTGGACGAATGGGCTGAAATCACACCTGAGCAATGCATGCAACTTGTTTCTCACAGTAGTCGTCTCAAAGGTGTCATCACCAACAAAGGCTTTTGTACAAACTATTAAATAATTTCAGTATGCGCGCTCAATACCGTTTCCCTGTGTCATTTCTGGGTTGTTAAGGACATCTGATGAGAATTTCATATCGATAGCACCTTCAGAAATATATGTACTTAGAAAATCGACGCGTTCAATACTTATTTTACCCGCTGTATATATTATATATTTTTCCTCTGTAAATTGTAAAATTGGTTAGCAGGAACATCCCAGTAGAATAGCAGAATACTGAAATACTGAGACCAGCCAGTCCATGCCACATTCAGTCACTTAAATCACCTTTGCTCCCCATTCGGATGCTCATTTTGAACTTGAGCAGGTCGCCAACATACTTAAATGCATTGAATTGCCATGTGATTGGATTATGTGACTGCATTAACAAACAGTTGAACAAGGATACCTAATGAAGTGGCCAGTGAGTGTATGTGTCAGTAAATAAGAAAAAGTACAATAGGTCTGCTTCAAAAATGAACAAAAGCTATAAACAATTTGGTTTATAATATAGTTTTTGGCTTCCCCTGCAGGTGTCAGAGCTTATTAAGCTGCTCTTAGGCAAACTTGTTTCCAAGAATCCCTAAGTGCAATGCTTTCCAGAAACACTACTCAGCTTGTAAAAGGGATTTTATGTTTATCTTAGCCTTCTTCACAATGATGGCTTTCCACTGAAAGATGTTACTTAGTTTTTACTAAACATTCTGATCATTTTGCAGTTGCTTTCAGAGATCAAGATGCAAAATTGTGATTGCAAAAAACAGTGGTATTTTTTTTTTAAAGGTTTGTACATGTAGATACAACAAATTTCTGAGTATCACAGTTGTAATAACCTCTTGTGCCTCAGTTCTTAATCCATATTTCATGCACCACAGCAAGTTCATTTGGTTTTCTGTCCTGTCAGTTAGTTAGTTGCGCCTTAATTGCGTTCACCTGACACCTCAGGTGTTAATCGGTTCCCTGATTAAGTGGCTAAAATTACAAAAACAGCGGGGCTCTGAATTCTAAAGAGCAGCAGTAGGACCTACTGCTTTGACAGCTGCTTTGAATGAAAATGGCTGAAATGTACAAAATAAATTAAAGTCACAGTCCAATCTAACATCAGGGGGATACTACACCATACAGGTACCTAGTATATCAAAGTAAAGGAATGAATAAACTAGAAATATGTAAATTCACTGCGAATCCTCACAGTACTGTCAGATTTTACAACCTTAGACAGGTAATAAAGAAAAGGACTAATCCTTTGTCAAATAAAGAGCATGAATGCATGCGTGTGTGCGCATGTATATACAATACAGGTTTGTATTTCATAGCAAAATGAATGAATGAAAGAAGATTAATGACAGACTGATACAGACTCTAGGCTGTTAATGGAGCTGGTGTGTTTATCAAATGTCCTGACAGCAGAGAGACTGATGAGCTTTCAGATGCTGAGACTAAATAAAAACCGACTCAAAGAAATGACAGGCTTGTAATGGAAAATCATGACAAGTTCTCACTAATCAGGAAAAGTGGATGTGGGACTGCATTTGTAGGCAAAAACTTCTTTCTAGGAATTTTTGGTGCTTAAAACTTGTGGATTTTTTCTAGTCTTGTTTTCACGCGCAGTGGCCAGAAATGTGTGGAAAATGCTCAAGTTAAAACCTTGAATTGGAGCTCTGAGATTCCAGTTAGTGTATGACACAAATTCAGTATATTACAAGTACAGTATATTTACATGATAAATATAAAACAGATTTTAAATAACATTTATTGATACACACATAATTCATTCTGAAAGGAACTGCCACTGTTCATTATCAATGTTCACAATGATATCTACCAAAGGTTTACTATAAAGTGCATTGGTTACACTATGTCCGGTTGGTATCTAAACCAGGATGAATGATTTTATGTTTCTATTTTACTGAGTAAAATATTAGATTTAGGTCTTGGTAGAGAGAGCGAGACCATCTCTCTTGTATGGCCCTCTTACCTTAACCTTACTGAGCTTGCAGTGGAACTCACTCACATATAATGTTTGCACTAACTGGAAAATAGTGCAGACACTGATACATTTTGGACACTACTTCCTTTACTGCTGTTATATAATGATAATTATGCCCCAGATATTCCTAATTATCTCTGTCCCTAAAACAGTGGCAGAATATTTGCACCACGGACACCTCAATGCTGCCCTTTTTCTTGGAAAATAAACATTGTAATTGACATATTACAGTGTTTACAAAATATCAATTAAAAACATATAACACCTATATGTGCACACCCAATAATAATAATAATAATAATAATAATAATAATAATAATAATAATAATAATAATAATAATAATAATAATAATAGTGCATTAGTCTTATATAGCGCTTTTCTAGGCTCCCAAAGACGCTTTACAATTTCATGCACTATTCATTCACACCTCAATCATACCTGGTGGTGGTAAGCTACTAATGTAGCCACAGCTGCCCTGGGGCAGTCTGACAGAGGCGTGGCTGCCAATTTGCGCCTACGGCCCCTCCGACCAAAACCAACTATGATTATTGTACAAAATTCTTCAACATATTAAATGAATGTCACCCCTTTGAAGCTGTCCCCACCCCCCCAAATTCATTAAAGTTACCGTGTTTAAAACTTGAAGTTTTTAAAGCGTTTTGGCCTGTCATTTACACGACAACGGTGTTCCGAGTCCCTGAAAATGCTACAATTTAGAAATGGGTTCCAGAGTGGAGCGTTTTCGAAATGCCCCCATCTCGTGCAATCGGCTAAAATGCTACTTTTTTAAACGGGTATTAACGGCATGTGTGTACTATGGTTGTGACTCCTGTACCCACACTGCCAGCTTGTGGCCTGAGCCCAGTTGCCTTTTCAGGAGTGAATAAAGTCATGTTTTGGGCAACTTCAGAGGGACGCCATATTTTTTGCCAGTAAAGCTCATTATTCACTGCAGGGTGTGTTACAATTCCTCTGTCAACCTGCCCATCCTATTTATTCATCACAATCACAATGGCAAATTGAAAGCAAGAAACTAAACAAAGCGACGACATGGCTGTGAGCAAAATAAGTGTGGTGAGTATGTATGGTAGGACTCTATTATCCCACTGCATTAAAAATAAACCCAGTTTAATCCATACAACAGTTATATTTCTTTCTTAAAGACCCATGAAAAAATGTTTATAGGTATTTACTTCTGAAAAACTAACAAAAATAACAAATGAACAAAAACAGATAAAAGGAATCTGTCTCAACAGGAGAAAGTGGGCAAAGGGAGTGGGTAGATAATGAAAATAGAATACTTACAATAGAGAAATGGCAGAAAACACGACAATGCATACACAAATGTCAAGTCTGTTAACTGAAGTAAAAAAATTAAGAACATTAAGACTTATGCCAGCCTCAGTGTGTCTGTTACACACCTATAATATGAATCTGACAGGCCACATTGACAGAAGGTTCTGTGAACTATAAACCTCTCCATATATTTACACTGACCTCAATAAACTCACACAAACAAGGATATGTTGGATTACACAGCATGCTCACCCTCATAAGTCATTGACATACATCATTATTAAAGGTGCCTTTTAGACCAGGTCTCTTTGGCATTCATTTCCATTTGCAAATGCAAAGAGAGCACAGTAATAATTTGCCTTTCACTCAGTTTTACAATCATCCTAAATGCACGTCTCTGTGATCACTGAAAGAGGCTTTTAGGGAGCCACTATTCATGTCCTTAAGTGTATATTTTTTAACCCAATGAATATTTTTTTTTTACTGTTTCATGAAGTAAAAAAAATCTATTTAATACAGATACTCCTACTTCCTTTTTTTATTTGTTGTTTTAAATTTTTGGTTTTGGTACACGTAAGACTGTGTGTTCTGCCTCTGTCCTTGTCAAACATTGCCGAGAAAGACTTCTTGATTATTTCAATTAAAGGCTTCTCTCAAGCAGAGAAGGACTTCTGATTGTACCAGGCTTGGAGCACCCTCCAAGATCTTTTGATTACACTGAAAACAGAAACAACTGATGGCACTTCATAATGCTTTGGTTTGAGAAACTTGAACACACAACAAAATGAGAAGCACTCAAACTAAATGAGCATATTGGTAGTTTGTCTGTCTGAAATCCATCCATCCATCCATCCATCCATCCATCCATCCATCCATCCATCCACTGTACCTTATACATGGCTCCATCCATCCATCCATCCAGCCAGCCAGCCAGCCATCCATCCATCCATCCATCCATTCACTGTACCTTATACATGGCTGGGTTGTAGGGGCAGCAGCCTAAGGAGGGAACCCCAGACCTCCCTTTCTCCATTCACCTCTTCCAGTTCATCTGGGGGAACACCGAGAAGCTCCCAGACCAGCTGACAGATGTAATCTCACCACCTGCCCAGAACACCTCACCCACGAGGTTCCTGGGAGGCATCCTTGCCAGATGGAACAACCTTAACTGGCGTCTTAAAAAAAAGGGGGGGGGGGGGGGGGGGGGGGGGGTGTTATACAGTCTGATGGCTTGAGGGACAAAGGACACAACACTATAGAAAAGGACACTTGCTCTAACAGTCTGATAAAACATCTCCAGGAGTTTCCTGCAGATGTTAAAAGACCGCAGCCTCCTCAGAAAGTACAACCTGCTCTGCTCCTTCCTGTACAGGTGAGCTATGCTGCATGTCCAGTCCAGGTTACTGTCCAGCCACAGTCCAAGGTACTTGTAGGCATCTACAGTCTCTACCTCAACTGTTTCAATTTCACACTCAGCTCAGTATTCACCACAATAGGATGGTACAGCAGCTCCAATCTGTCCATCAGTCTCCCACTCTCCTCTTCCTTCACTGATGAACAAGATCCCGAGATACTTAAACTCCTCCACTTGTGGCAGCAACTCATCTCTGACCCAGAGAGGGGACCCTCCACCATAGCCTCAGACTTGGAGGTACTAATTCTCATTCCTGCAGCTTCACACACGGCTTTGAACTTCTCCACTGCAGGTTGGAGGCTGCAGGCTGATGAAGCCAACAGAACCACATTACCTGCAAAAAAACAGGGACGAAATCCTGAGACAACCATAGTGGAAGCCTTCTGCCACTTGGCTACACTTAGAAACTCTGCCCATAAAAAATATGAACTGAATCACTGACAAAGGGCAACCCTAAGGAAGTCCTGCACCCACCAGAAACTAGTCCAACTTAGACCTCACTGTGGTTGTACAGGGACCAAATGGCTTGTACAGATACCCTATACTCTTCATACCCCATACAAACAGTGCACCTGACTGAAATCTTCAAAAAGAAAACATAAGCTCACTCTCTGGGCAGTATTTACAGTATTTACAGGAGAAGTTAACAGATAATTGGTACTGATTTTTAAATAACTGGACATTAATAACTTGAGCTTATTGAAGGTCAAATGTGACATGATATTTTAAATCTTTATACAAAGATTTCTATAAGATGACAATATACACCACACTTGTAGGAATCATAGTTTCTAAAGTTATAAGGCTTTTTTCAATTTTGAACCAATAAATCATTGAGTTGAACTTGAAGACCGTCCACATCCCTCCAAAGGTTTTATCAGAATTCATTCAAAACTTTTCAAGCTATATTGTTTACAGACAGAATGACATGCACACACACAAATGCTACCAAAAGCATAACCTCTTTGGTGGAGGTAATTAGGATTAAGATACACTGTTTTACAAGGTTAAACACAGTGCACTACCTAAAGGTGTATTCTGAAAGTGAATACAACAAATATTTTACTTACTCTAGAAGTAGGTTAACTTTAAATAGTAACTATAGATTCAATTCGATTAATTTCATTCATGTAGCT
Organism: Archocentrus centrarchus; assembly: GCF_007364275.1. NCBI lineage: Eukaryota > Metazoa > Chordata > Actinopteri > Cichliformes > Cichlidae > Archocentrus > Archocentrus centrarchus. The sequence goes on from NC_044361.1 coordinate 5,155,214, forward strand.
TAACTTATGAAGTCAATTTCTGTAACAGGACAGTCTCAGAGAGAAGCTCTATGGAGTTAATAAATGTTTCGTCTTTCTCGTGTTTGTGTCTCGTGCGTTTTGTCATTTCGGATTTGGCAGCTAAATGGAAAAAGTTGGGCATCAACTTCTGAAAGTGAAGTCAACAAATATTTTGAATGTTTTGATATTTCCCACTTAGTATTATGAATTGTTCAACTTTTTCTACATACACAAGAAACCATGTCTTCTTTTATGTTTTGCAATATGTTGTGAACATTGCATTGAAGCTGTTTGTGATGTTTTTCGCCAAAGAGGCGGTTGTACTTTTACTATTTCATCATTTGTAGTGTTGCTGCTTCTATTTGATGGAAAAGAGAAGCAGCAATTCTGTGGTGTCATGGCAACTTGATCCTCTCAATAAACTTTACTGAGATAATGTTTTTTTTCAGAAATATCTCCTTCCTGTGAACAAACAATACCCGAGTGATCCAGACCTTCTGAAAATTTTGTGTGGCAACTTCAGTCAGAAGTGTGTGTGTGTGTGTGTGTGTGTGTGTGTGTGTACAGAGACAGAGGAAAAACACCTTCTGTATCCGGCGCAATCAACATATACTAGATTGTTGTTAGTTTTTCATTTAAAACTGAAGAAACCTGGTCGTATATTCAGTTTTCACTTTTAAGAGCCTGTCCTTTTAAAGGAGGAAAAAAGTGAAGTTGTTTAGTGTAGCAGCTACAAAGTCTGCACAGGGAGGAGGTCAGGGTTGGTGGAGACATCATTGTTAGGCTTCTTTTAACCGTGGTCACAGTGTCCCTCCTAATGCTAACAAAGCGGTACGTCAATAATGAATGAATAATAAATAATTCTTTTTTTTTTAACTTCTGTAGTTGGGCATGCCACAAAGTTTGAACATCACTGTGTTTGAAGCATTAAATGATTATATAGGAAGTCAGTTCTCTGCTTTGTTTTTATGGTATCACTGATCCTCACACAGGATGTCAGGGAACAATAGTGGTTATGGTTTAAATATGAAGATTAACAGTATATACCATGATCATTTCTTACATTTTACTGACTTGTACATCCACGCCAAACCCCTCTACACTGATTTTATTGCATACATATTGGACTTGATAAGTTAAATAAACAGAACTCATAACTTACATATGTGCATTTATATTTTCTGTGCCACTTTTACTTTGCTGTTCTTTCCTCCCTCAGCTGCTGACTCTCTCCCTCATTGAGATGGATTCCTTTTATTAATTTTTTTGGTTAATTTATTATTGTGTTTTTTTAAACCAAAAATTCAAAATTTTAAATTTCACAATAGAAATTCATGTGCAGTTCACTGCATATGAACAACGAAGCACCACAAAGAAGGATTTTCTATCCTGCGGCTTTTTGCTGAATTTGACAGCAAAACTAGGAAAAGACAAAAGAGACTCCTCTTTAGAGATCACTTTGAGGCACAATGTAGCAATTTGACAGGAAGTGGCACTGAAGACGGGAGCACACCTTTTTCTTTTTTACAAAAGAGGGTGACAGTTGTAAGGCCTTTAAGGCACCAAATGTACCTTCAGCTTCAGTGACAACCTCTAGAAGTCACACCTGGTAACAACAGTGACAGAAACTGAGACACCCCTCCAAAAAAAGAGAGACAATGAACTGCATCAGATACAAACATGTAAACACTCTATGGTATGGCACATATGCAATTATTATTTTGGGGTTTCTTTGCGATTTAACCGTTGAAAATCAACGAAGTTCTGAACTCGAATGCCAAAGTAAAAACACAAAGTTGCAGGTTTGCTTAAACAATCGCAAATCCTGTCTGACGGTGAAAAATTAGGATCTCGTGGACTCTGTGCTTCAGGGAATAAAGCCTCCCTGCTCACGTCCCTCATCACATCCTCCTGGATGACAGGAGCCATTACAAACCCGGAGAGGGCAACTGAGAGAAAGCAGCGGAGAGTGTGAGAAAGAGATTAAAGGGACAGGAAAGTGAAGAAGACATGGAGAGGAGAAGAGGACAAGGAGGAACAGGAGTTGACAGGAGGAGAAAGGAAAGAGGTGGCTAGTGTTACAAAGTGATAAACTGATGGCAGAGAACAAGGCATAAGGCCTATAAAAAAAAAAAAGAGGCTGAATGTTGGTTGTCAAACATTCGTGATCGTGGGCCAGGTTTTTTTGGTAATCTGCACTAGACTAGAGACAAGACTGACATCCTTTAAAACAATATAGCATAAAAATATTTTCTTGAAAAAGAGCCGTCAAGTGTCTTCGAACATTGTCTTTACAAATCTGTGTCTTCTCACTTTTTCTCATGCTGTTAGCTTGCCTTCGCAGCTGACAAAGACAATCAATAACAACTCAGTAAATAGCCATAAAAAGCTGCTGCAGCTGATGCTGATAAACAGTCTCACAGGCTGTCTGGAGCAGGCAGCTGAGTGTTCAGATGTGAATTTCGTGGTACTGATGGGATTGCTCTGTAGATGTCTTCTTTCCCTTTCCCTTATTTTCTACAGAATCGGGAAATAGTTTCAGGCACTTTTGATGTTTCAGCGTTCAAAGTGTCTTATCCATGCAATACCATTAGGGAAGCATCTGAGTTTACGCATTTAGTCAAACAGTCAGTCATAAACAACTAGCTTGAGTGTCTTTGTGAAACTACCGAACTATTCTTTTATTGGAAAAAGCTGCACATCTGCTTAAAACACCCCCGAAGAATCAGAGTCAGAAACAAACCTGGCAATTTTATTTTGGCACTTGTGATTCTGCTCATTTGTTATAGAAGCTGCACGTGGAAATAAGTAAGTAAGTAAAATTTTATTTATATAGCACCTCTCAAGACATAAATCACAAAGTGCTTCACAACAGTAAAACAAAGTACAATGGGAGTAAAAAAAAGATAAATGAAATAAAAAAACCCTAACCAAATGTAAGTCTAAAAAGATGAGTTTTTAGCTGTTTTTTAAATAACGCAAAGTGTTTGTGGGACACTGGAGTCAGTACTGAGCCCGGGCAACCGTGGCTGCCAGTGTCCTTCAATAGCTCTGACTTAATTATTTGCCCACCTAATACAATTTTTCTGCTCTTTCATTTGATTAGCAGGACCGAGCGTGTAATCTCTCTTCATCCCGTGCAGCCGCTAATCATTCTCTTCTGTTTCTGTCCAAGTGGAATGTTCCTCAAAGGTCACCATGCCATTGTAAAGGATAGAACAGAGGCTGCTCTAATGTTTGTACAGATTCTTATCTCGTGCATGTATCCAACTGCTGTGTGTGTGTGTGTGTGTGTGTGTGTGTGTGTGTGTGTGTGTGTGTGTGTGTGTGTGTGTGTGAGAGAGAGAGAGACAGAGAGAGAGAGTGTGTGTGTTTAATTGCTATTGTTTGCACCTGTGCACGTGCTGCATCGCTGTTCGGTAATCTCATCTTCCAGTGTCGCCGCCACTGCATCCATGAGTGTGTGTTTCATTGTTTGTGTGTTATCTGTTTGTGTAGGTAAAAATAGCTCTGCATGTGTGGGATCAGAGTCACACCAATGGGTGGACAAACCTTCACGTGCATCACCTGCCTTTTTCTTCCCCTAATCAGGGCTTATTGATCGCACATCTGCCAGATCAATATTTGTTATGCATGGCATTTTCCATTCTCTGTCAACATCTTAAGCCATCAGAGATGATTCCACCAAGGACACATCCACCAGGAAAAGGAATATTTGTCCAAACAGCAGGTGACATTGAGAGAGTAAATTTACATTAGAATCCGTCCTCTTCCTCTGCAGCTCACACCGTACGTCTGCCTACAGGCTGACTTTTTAAAATCTGCAACACCAGTAAAATGTGCTTATAAAAACATAAGCAATAATTTTATTATATTATTCAACAGTAATGTGGAGCTGTATTAGCATTCTGGTGGCGGCGTGTGCTCTGTCACAGCTGAGGCCACAGTCTGCGATTCAAACAGCCATTTGGGAGGCAGAGAGAGGAATAAAGTCAGAGACTTCATTTGGCAAAAGCAGCGAACGCAGATGAACAGGGAGGAAAAGTGTGAGTGAGGATTGTTGAAATGCTGTCCTGGGGGAAAGTCATTTAAGTTTGTTCCCTGTCACGGTTTCATTCCAGTGTGGTTCTCCATGGGCATACAAGGGAAAATAATTAGTTCATAAACCTTTACATACTGCAGCTTTTTGGATATAATTCAGAATTATTCATTTCCAATTACTGATTCAAAATGGTCGCATGGTGTGACTAAAGTACTAATTACTTATATAGTGTGAATGTCACAGAGGCCTACATTTGCAGGCATAAATTAAGTTTTATTCAGAAAAACAGATTGTGGGTTGCTGTACTAAAACCATGTTCAGTCTTTTCACCCAATTAAATCCCAGCACACTCTCATTTTATGATTTAAAAGCCAAAATAAAGTGGAATACTGAGATACTGTTTATATATATGTATATATGAAGTTTTTAGGTTGTATGGGTTGAAGTATTTATTTTATGCATAGACAGTGACTGTGAATTCAAGCACATCAAGCCTTTGATGGACTCTTATCTTGTTTGATGTTCAATTCTGAAGAAGGCAAGGGTCTGCTTTAATGAAAACTTTCAGTGGGTTGTATAGTGGTGAAAAAATACTTAAAAACCTTGCAGCAAGTTATAAAACTGTTTCATCATTACACTGATTTTAAGTCCACACATGTACCGGACCTTCTTTACAGTTGAGCTTAGCACCATTTTAACGTGGCTACCTAGACAGCTTTATGTCTTCAGATTATGAAATTAGCTGAGCTCTGTTTGTTTTGGGAGAGGTGTATTTGATGGAAATAGTTGTTGCCTTGCTTTTGTAGTTGTGACCTAGTGCTTTTAATGCATCCAATGTATCTGTCAGGAGTCCTCAAATAGTAATCATGACCTTTATTTACCTCAGGTGCAGAAGGGGACAGCCATTTATATGAAGCAGACTTGTATTAGAGGCGCGTCTATTTCTGGTTTTCTGTTCAGTTTGTTTCAATTTTATTTATATGGCGCCAAATCACAACAAACAGTCAGCTCAAGACGCTTTACATTGTAAAGTAAAACCCATTCAATCATGTGTAAAAACCTATGATTATTTAATATAACGGATCATATTTGTGTTCACAGCCTTGTTTGGATGTGTTAATAAAGGTACCATGCTGTGCTTAATTCAACAGTTCCTCAGAAAGAAAACCTTTGTTAACAAGGTTTTTATTGTGAAACATTTTCAGGCACACGACAGTATATGCAACACAAATATGACCAAATTAAAGTGCTTTATTTAATGGAATTATTCTCTTAAAACAAAGCGCAAACAGTAAATAACAATAAATTATCAACTGGAATTGAGAAGAGCTGTTTAACAGTAATTAACCTGACAGGTATAAGGATTTTATCCACCCTTGTTTTTATCCCTAGCACATATTTTTTTCAAGCAAAGCCACAGCCATCATTATTATAAAGAACATAGCACTGATGTTCCTCTCTTCTGACTGAGTTGAAAACATACAGCTGACTTTAAAAATGTCTGCTTCTTTAAGCTCTGGGAAATGCTTCTTCCCAGATTGCTCACCTATTTTTTTTTTCCTAATTCTGCAGGTTAAAAATGGCTCTGAGCAGTACAGCATCTCAAAGGTAGTGGTTATTCCTCCTCCTACACTGTGGACAGAAAACACTGAGCAGAATGATGGGTTATTTTTTAGGGTTTTGTGTCTCTTATTCTTGTGTTATTAAAGCCCAAAGACTGAGTCTTTAACCCCTGCAACCTGTCCTCCCCACTCCCAGCACCCCACCCCACCCCACCCCCAAACCAAAACAACAATAACAACAGAAAGTATGTCCGCAGTAATCTTCCTCCTGGGTAAGCCTTCATAAGAGTCATGACAACAACAACTAAATCCTTAATGATGAGTAATTGCATCAAAAACTCATATCAGTTACCTCCCAGATGAGTCAACAATGCAAATCTCCCAAATAACAAATGGCGACATGCCAGTAATTGTTAAGCTATTATAAGCGGATGGGCTAATTACTGTACATCTGCACTGAGCAGGGGAGGTTGCCATTATTGCAGCAGATTTCCCACTGCTGTCAGTCTAGCTAATGGGAACCTGCACTACAGGCTCCCAACTTTGGTGCTCATTTAATCTCCTAATTACATGCTGCTTGACCTGCACTTGCTAGAAGTATGATAGGAAACATAACTTTTTTGTCTTTTTGTGTTGTTGTGCTCCTCAGTTTGATCCCTGTCATCAGGAAATACGAGTGTCACGCAGTGCAATAAGTGAGAAGCCCATCAGTGATCCAGCAGCCTTCAGACAGCATAAATTTACACTGCAAACGTTCAGCTAATGATTTTACTCAGTGTTTACAAAATAATTGAGCGGGAGTGATGGACCCTCAACATCAGACGCCCTGCTGTGCATCAAATAACTATTCAGTTCTGAGTATGACATACAGTACAACACATGTTCAGCCATTCTGTTAAGGAACTGCTGTTTACAACTTTGTTTAGTTTCTCATGCATTTACTAGTTTTTGTGTAACGTTTTGAATCTTTAAAGGAAAATTTCATCACTTTAATTTTAGATTTAGGAATCTTTAACATCCATAAAGGTATTTATATACACCACTTGGACAATACTAATATTGAGGTTTGATCAATCTTTAAATTCAGGTGTTTTCATTCCCATTGCCATAGGTGTATACAGTCGAGCACCCAGCTATGCAGTCTGCCTTTACAAATATTTGTGAATGAACGGGTCATTTTAAAGAGCGTGGTAGTGTAATTGGACTACACTGTTGCAACAAGTCAGTCTGTTAAATTTCTTCCCTTCGTGATCTTCCACAATCAGCTGTAAATGCTATCAGTGCAAAATGGAAGTGTTTAAGAACCACAGCAACTCAGCTATGAAGCAGCAGACCACGTAAAGTTACAGAGTGGGGTCACTCTGGGAGTGCTGAGGGACATGCTGCATAAAAGTCATCAATGCTCTGCTGACTTCATAAATGCAAGTTCCAAAGCTCCTTTGGCATGAACATCAGCACAAAAGCTGTTCACTGGGAGCTTCATGGCATAGGCTAACATGGCTGAGCAGCTCCTGCAGGTCTAAGTGTCCCAGTACTTTACTCTGTATAGTGCATAAACTAATATAAATTTGACTCAGAGGGCTTCACAATGTTTTACAGCATGGAAAATCCTCTATACTTAAGACTCTTAAATATTGGAAAACTTCAATAAGGAACACAGGAAGACCAACAGAGGGTGGATCTCTCCTCCAGGATGGGCACCTTCCAGCAATCAAGACCTGATCCAACATCCTAATCTCATGACAATTTATGACATAGTCGCGAAATGTAATCTACTTGTTTTTGTAGATAGAAATAACTTATCCTTTTTACATCATTTTTGAAACAAATGTGTTTTATTTAGAGGTTTAATTCCTGCACGTGCAGTGCTCTGAAACAATGATCTTTTTCCAAACCAAGTAGTGTTGTTGACTAAACCTTGGGAAAACTCATCCCAACAGCAAGTGAAAACAAAACTTAATGTTCTGTCTACATTTAATGTGCTATATTGTATGTGGACTGTTTATGGACGGGATGTTACAGTATACATACACTGCAGCACTTCACTGAAACTGCTCTTTTAAAGGTCAGTGATGATTTTCTAATGGCATCTGATGCAAAGCATTGTTCTGTACGAATATTATTTGACCTCAGTGCAGCCTGTGATACTGTTGATCATAATAATTTACTTAATAGGCTTAAAGTTTTGGCTGGTATTTCGGGCTCTGTATTAGATTGGTTTTCCTCTTATTTATCTGGAAGGACTTTCTCTGCTAGGGAAAGCAAATTCTGCTCTAACACTGCTCCTGTAACCTGTGGAGTTCCACAAGGCACAATTCTAGGTTCATTATCATTTTCCTTCTATATCCTTCCTTTAATCAGCATCATTTTAACTTTTCCTGGCATTTAAAAAAATTTTTTTTTTATCATTTTGTATGCCAATTACATTGAGTTGTATGTGTCTTTTAAACCACATACAACTGAACTTGAGAGCTGGATAAGCTGTCCACCCCAGTCTACTGTTTTTCCCGAATTGGTTACTGGCTCTCCAACAGTTACCTTGTTTTAAATTCCAACAAGCCTGAGGATATCATTATAGCTCCTCCTGAAACACATTCAGGAATCAGTCAGGCCCTTGCTTCCTTGTGCTCATCTGTGAAACCCAGTATTTGTAATCTGAACATCATGTTTTATTCTTCCTTGGGCCTTGATTCACATATAAAATCTATTTCAGGTTCCTGTTTCTTTCATTTAAGCAACATTTCTAAATTGCTGTAATCCCCTCCGCTGAACTGGAGAAAATTGCTCATGTATTTGTATCATCGCACCTTGAGTCCTGTAATGCCCTGTTTACTGGCTTAGATAAATCAACTCCTTCACACCTCCAAGCAATACAAAATCCGCCAGCAAGATGAACACATTCTACTAAGCAGGCTCACATTACTCCTGCTTTATATGCTTTGCAGTGGCTCCTGGGTTGATTTTAGAATCTGTTTTTAAATTCTCATACTTACTTTTGGAAGTCCAGATTTCCAAACACTTTGTTTGTAGGCTCAGAATTTAAGAGTCTTTCAGTCTGTGGCACCAAGACTCTGGAACAGTCCACCACTTTGGCTACACTCATCTGACTCTGTGGAGTCCTTCAAATAGCAGTTGAAAATGTTTCTGTTTAACCACGACTTCTGTTGAGATTCTTTTATAACGTTTTTTTATTTATTCTGTTTTAATATGTTTTTCTGCTATCGACTGTGTTTGTATTTTCTTTGATATCTCGTTGTGATTATTCCTAGTTTTTTTTTACTTTGTTGTGCAGCGCCTCGTGGCTTCGTGCCTGTAAAAAGTGCTCTATAAATAACCTTTACTTACTTACTTGCTCACACTGTAGAGCTGTGGGAGCCACAGGCAAACCAAAACAGCGACCTTAGGATTTTGGTGTTTCTTTAAAGTACAGAAACTGCAAGCTTTCAAGTTTTCTACAAACTACAAGAGACAAGATGAAACCATGTATATAAACAGTTTTAATTTTAAAAAAATACAAATACTTTATGACCTATTTCTGTGTAAAAAGACACCGCATAGCCTGCTTAAAAAATAAAACACTGGGAGCAGATCTCAACAGTGCACACTCACCACTTGTTTGGTTGATGCAACGACATTCACCTCGAAGAAGTCTGGCCTTCATCCTCTGACCTCTGGCATCAACAAGGCACTTTTGCCCAGAGAACTGCCTCTCATTTGATATTTTCTCTTTTTTGATCCATTCTCTATAAATCCTAGAGATGATTGTGTAGGAAAATCCCAGCAGATCAGCAGTTTCTGAAATACTCAGACAGTACGGTATATGTTTAAATTTAATATATAATATAATGAAAAATAAAGTAGAAAGTCAGAAAGGGGATCCTATGCAGGATTTAACACAGAATATATTGGCTGATAGTTCTGTGATTGAACTTAATTTCATTTCGTACAAGATGTTGACTTTTATGACACAAACCAAAAAAAGAACACATACACTAATGTTAAAAAAGACAGCTGGATTGAGCATAAAGTTAACTCATGCAGGATGCAAGCTCAGCTGCAAATCGGCAGATCAGCTGATCTTAATGCCAGTGAGCTCACTGTCAACTCTCATATAGGGTGTATAGCAGACCCTATAAAAATATGCTAAGTAGATAAGTCCCTTTAACATGAGTTGCTGCACATCTGCAAGCCACTTTGCAATGTACCTCCATCCTATTTCCTCCTTTTTATGCCGCTGCTGATCTAATTAGTGTACATCTGTTGTCAGTGGTCTGATCTTTGCTGGAGTCTTATTGCTTCTCTCCTTGCTTTATGCTGTCTATGTATGCACATAAAAGAGTGGACAGGTCCCAGAACAGAACCAGGCTGTCAAACTACTAAATTACTGCAGATGGAAGTAATATTGATCTTTTAACCATAGTGGTCCTGAAGCTTTCTAGTCAGATTAAGCACTCTTGAGTGTTTGATAACCTGTCACAACCTAGGACCTGTTTTTAATCAAGTTACATCTTGATAATTGGGTTTTTTTTGCATACAAAAAAGATTTCTCTCGTTTTGGAAACTCGGGTTGAAAGTAGTTCATTTCTGAGCAGAAAAAAAACCACTTACATTACCACAGCCTTTTCTCTGCTGAGACATCACATTTACCAACCTTGAGTGTTAGTCGCTGGAAAGCGGTGACCTGAGGACACCGGGAAAGAAAAAGTGAAAATGAAAGCGTGAGGAGAGAAAGGCTGTTCCTCAGTTAGAGAAAATGTTTTGTAACTAGACGCTAACAAAAATCCAGTTTTCCTGTTAATTAATGATCAGGCAGTTTTAATATTTTAAATCACATCTGTTAAACTATGTAATGCAACACAGACAAAGGACAGCAAACATTTAAAGCCTCGCTGATTATTTTGTTTGTCACTGCAGCTCTCAAAGGGTTCAGGCTGTAGATTCATAACATGGTTCGTCAAAGTGAATCATCTGATAAGAGGACTGAGATTAATGTGGGAGTAAAATGTCTTATCTTTACACTCATAGCATGTTGGATGTGAAAATGATCCTGCAGCTGAGAGTCTGGTCACCGTCTGTCACCTGAAAATCACATTTTTAACAAACTCATTTCTTTTACCAGATAGGAATCATGTCTTTTTTCAAGGCATTGCAGACTTTTTATGTAGTTAAAAAAAAAAGACTGTTTCTTTAATGTAACCTCGAGCTCTGATCACTTATGTATAATCATACGAGTCTAACGCTTTGTCTGATCATTTTACTCTTACAATGAGCATTCCAATTATACATTAATCAGCATCTGCTGATTATGTTGATTCAAAAAGCAAATCATATTTTCTGTTGTGTGTGATTGTATACAGTTGCAATTTTAAGACAAGTGTTTGCAAAACAAAATATGTAAATATCTAAGTGTACCTGCTGCAGGGGCTCTGCATGACATTAATATCTGCTTGCTCTTTTTTTTTTTTGTATCATTAACTTTATGCGTTTAGACTATTTCTGGCAGCCACCCATGAGTAATGGAAGCTTACACATTTTTCAGAGTTGCACGCCATAGGAAATGCAATATTTATCCACCAAGGTAGGAGATCTTCTCTTCCTTTTTCGCTGTAGTACATTATCTGGATTTCATCTCTAACAGCTTCTAATAGAGCCAATATACTGAATAAAGACAAGGTAATGTATCATGAATGGTTGAGATTAAAAAAATAAATAAAAACACCTTTGCTTGACAGTGGAGTTGGCCTGTTTTAAATTTCCCACAATATCAATTTTAATTTCCTAGGAACAGAATCCAGTACAAAATTAGAGAAAATAATTTGCAAAGGCCATATTTCATGATCATGGGGTGTTTTGGTCCCGTTGCTGCGTTGTTACTGTGCTCCTTAGAGGAGTAATGAAAAATAAAGTTTAACCTTCAGCATGTTATAGTTGAAATGCAAATTCTACCCACACAGAGACTACTCAGGGAAAACCATGATCTAAATATCTTCATAAAGTCACAAGCTGGTTTCTACCCAAGTTATTTTTTTATGCAGTCATTTTAAATTTAATAAACAATGTTTCATTACAAATAGATAATATATGAGCTTCTCATTATCTAATTATCCTGCATTAATCTCAGTCAAGTATGGATGATTTGTGTTTGTGCCTTTTTCCATTTCATTCTTCCAAAAGGACGTCTTATTAATGTTGTCTCTTATTTTCACAGTCGTCTGTGTGGTTATCCACTATTACATCCAGCGTCATCCATGCAGCCACAGAGGTGGCTCACATTATTAATAGCATTCAGGACTCCATCACTCTTTGCTGCAAAGTCACTTCTCATCTATCCCACTCCTCTCAGCCAGGAAAGAGTTGGATTTTTCTTGTCCTTCGTGTTTTTTTTGATGCCAAATTAAGAATTATGCATTGCAGAGTTCAAAGTGATGATTGGCATTGTGCCCGTGTTCTTACGGGATAATGTATAACAATTTAGCTGATTGATTGTAAGAAGCTCTCAGAAAGAGGCGCGTGTATGTTCCAAAAAGAGTTTCTTATGATGTCGAGACTATTTGGATTTCTCGTTGTTTAAGTGCCCCACAAATGTTCGGTGGGGTTCAGGTCAGGTGATCGTAAAGGAATGACCATGATAGTCAGCACTTATGTTATAGTAAAGCACTGAGGAAATAAGCTCAGTATAAAGATGCAAATCAGAGAAAAGTGATATCAAGTGATTATGTCTATACAGCATACGACTTCAGGCACTTTTTGTTTGTCATGTCTACATATTTTAGGTTTCGTTTTACAGTGATAAATGACACAATGACTTGTTATCCAGGCAGACCAGAGGGTGGAGAATGGCTCTGAAGAACAAAGTGTGACTTCTGCTTGCTCCAGATGCAGATTTCCAACTCAAAAGTAGAAACAACAGTCCCAGAACCGAAGCTTCCTGTGACATATCTCACTGCAGGTTTTTTACACTGCAATATCTTTCTCTTCCATCCATCCATCCATCCATCCATTTTCTGCCACTTTTTTCACCTCAGACCTCCCTCTCCCCAGCCACCTCCTCCAGCTGACTGAGGTGTTCCTAAACCAGCCGAAAGACATAATCTCTCCAGCATGTCCTGGGCCTACCATCAATCACGACACAGAGCTCCATAGATGAGGGTAAGGATGTAGATAAACCAATAAATCGGCAGCTTTGCTTTTACACTCAGCTCTCTCTTCACCACAAGGGACCAGTACAACATCTGCAGACCTGCAGATGCAGGTTCAATCAATCTGTCAGTCTCCTGCTGCTCTCTTTCCTCACCCACGAATGAAATCCTGAGATACTTAAACCCCTTCAGCTGGGTGGAGCAACTTGTCCCTGACCCAGAGTGGGGACTCCACACTTTTCTGGCTGAGGACCATGGCCTCTATTCCCGCCGTGCCACACTCTGCTGCAAACTGTTCCAGTTTGAGCTGGAAGCCACTACCTGGTGAAGCAAACAGAACCACACCATCCTCAAAAAGCAGAGACAAGATCCTGAGGCCACCAAAACCTTCACATTTCCCATTATCAATATGCTAGTTAGTCAGCAGTGTTCTGCGGGGCACTCAAGTTCTTATTTATAACTGGTAAGCATGCTGCAAGCTGATTTATTTGAGTGGATCGAATCTGTCAGTTTACATGACATAATGTGTACTTTTGAAAGCTTTGAATCCTCAAACTTCCAAAATTTTTCCAGAGTCGCATGACGATATGAACTGACTCTTTACTGTTGCTGAACTGAGAGGCCCTCAAAATGGTGCATTACATAACCTCAGTCCCTCTAAAATATATCACATTTTCATACTGTTCAAACAAATGCATCATTCAGTCCCCTAAATGAGTTATTACCATATGAATATAATTATTATTGAAAAGAGTTATGAGGAGTCGGACAGAAGGTTACATAACACAAATGCATTGTAGTGCACTTTTCTGAGAGAAAAGAGCACTTTTGTTAAGGTTCAGTTTAGTTGTGGACCCAAAACGCAGACCAAAAATGGCAAGTAAAACAAAAGTGATTTATAGCTGGTAGTTAACATCCAGGAAAAAAAAAAATATGAACAAGGAAAGGAAAAAGGAAAAAGACTCACAAGAAGAAAACAGATGACATAACAAATAGGAAGACGGGGCTATTTCTACTCTGAGGACTAAAGTGGTGATTGAAAACTGGAGGGGGGCACAGAAGAAAGCAGTCAAGACAATCAGACAAACAGGAAGTATCACCCAAAACAAGACATCAGGGAAACGCAACTATCAAAGTCAAACAGGAAGCAAAAAACAGAAATACAGATATGAATACTGACAGTTAATAAGATGTCAGACTGGGGAGCACAGAAATTAGACTAAAGGAGGAACAGACAAGGAAAGACTGAGGGGACTAAAACTATCAGTATTAAAAATCAAAATGTGAACCAAAATGTAAGATACTGAAACTAGAATAACCATAAAAACAGAAATCACAGACTCAGTATCACCACAAATGAAACCCAGAGTCTGCTAGAATGACAAAAAAAATCAAAACAAGAATCCAAAATTCAACAAAAACATCAAAATTAAGAAGACAGATCGATCGATACTTTATTGATCCCGAAGGAAAGTAGGGCAACCAGCAGCTTAGTACGCATAATAAATAGAATCCAGAAAATGGAGGTTACGAGAAAAAAAATTGAAATAGAAAAAATGAATAAGACCAATAAAACTAAAAAACAAACCCAAGCTCATATATTTTGACCATGAATTCAAATCCCAATACAAAAACACAAAACCCAAGGATCATGACATATTTAGCATAACTTTGGGAAAAAAAGGGAGGGCAGTTACTTTCCCTGTGGTATTATAAAAAGCAGCTACTTTATTTGATCTCTGGATAATGTGCTTATAAAAAAAAAAAAAAACCTTTTCACAAAACGAAGGCAAAGTACGAGAGGAATCGGTCAATGTGGCCTTCCCTCGATTTCTGACAATCCACTCGCTCACCTTCTTCTTGTCCTAAAATCGATTAGTCCATCACATCTTTCAATAAGATCCTCACAGTCGTTTGTAAGCTTGGTCTACACAAATTAACAACAGCTGAGAAAGAATAGGACAGTTCGTAAGGTCCATCTGCACAATTAAACAACAGTTGAGAAAGAGTAGAACATGAAGTGACACCATGCTGTTGCTGACTCATGGGACTGTGTGAGTCACTCATTAAAAGTACAATGCGCTGAGCCGTAAACCCCTCTTCTACTGTCAGGCAAATGTCCGGGCGTTCAGCTAAAGCTTTAATTTAAGTCTAATGTAGATTACAGCACTTTAATTGGTCTATCCCAGAAAATGTCGGATCTGCAATTTGCTGTGACCGTTTCATTGTAAGAGGTGCCACTGTGACACATGTTGAACATTGGAACTTTGGGAAAGAAAAGACTAGGCTTTTTAAACACCCCCCCTTTAAGCTCCCTTTCAGTTCCAGCCAGCCTAGGACGGATTATAAGTTTCTGCAAAAACGAATGCATGCACTATTCTTTTAGTAAGGCGCACGGGCACTTTCTGTAGATAAAGTCACAGCAAAGTCTCAAAAGAGCTGACGCAGATGTGATCAGTGAGACCTGCTCACATTCCTTCAATTACCGTCTGACTCTTCAGCCTCATTGTCTACGCATCACTGAGCATGACTACACATCTGTATGCATGACCAAAGACACACACACATTTTGTACCTCTGCACTTGTGCTGACTTTACGTGAACTCCCACGCCCCTAAATTCTGAGACAGGAAAAGTCAGAGATGGCACCTCAGCATTGACTTACAGAGCCTTTGTTTCTCCAGTGCATGCCTGTCTGGAAGACGAATGCACTTCCTTCTGTTGCTTTTCTGTCCCTTTCCTCCCATTAAAGGGAATGTTTTCCCCATCTTGAACTGAGGCACTAAGACACAGGATGCACACACTGCAAAGCTCCTTTTTTTTGTCAAAGCTTTCTAAGTTAGCTGAGCCACTTTGTATGATGAACAGAACCTCCCATTAAAACATGTGTTGGTCAATTCAGTGTATTGTATCTCTACAATCCATAAAGCCCACCCACAGGGTGAGTGGGGAATTTTGTTTGAGGTCAAAAGAAATTATATCTGTATTTTACATGCTACTCTAAACAACTTGCCTCCAGCGCCATATGCCAGTGACACAGAAGTTTTCAAAACTTTGTAACTTTCCTTTAACAGTTTTAATTAATCCAAAAGACAAATATTGATTCTGAATCATCTTTAAGCAAACACATTGACCAAAGCAGGAATTTCAAGAAATGTAATCAATCATTTTATTTAGAATTAAACATACATTCACAAATGTAGATACACAAAAAAAATCTGTGCATAAGCCACTATGGCGCTTTAATAAGTGATTCAAAAATGAGGAAAAAAGGAGCCATATGCTCTCTTTATGTATATGTGTACATACATATGGCAAGTCCCTGTGTGATTTTGTGCCTGTGAGCGTGTGTGTTTGTATGAGTGTACTTGGCTGATATGCTGCCTGTGTGTGATGCCAGTGACAGGGCCATAACCCTGAGCCCTAGACCACTACCAGCAGCTGAGACAGTGCCAGAGGGAGGGAGTCGCCAGCTGGAGGGAGAGGATGGGAGATATACCCTTCAAAGTTGGAGCAATGATACAGCCTCTCAACACTTTGTCTTTGCACTTCTCATTATGTCTCAACTATCAGCAGTGCAGATGGGAGGATATGCAACGAGCATCACTCACTGCGAAAGCAAACCAGTGTGAATTTCAATGCTCCGTATCAGATGGTTGATCTCTTAGTGTTCTCCGAAAGTCTTCTGTAATCACATTTCATTGAGCTATGGAAATGTTGCTGTGAGGGCTGTGTCTGAAAAGACACAGAGCTCTCTCCTGCTACGGGCTTACTTTTATCACAAGGGTCCAGGTTGTGCTGGTCTATAGCTGTGGGACAAGATGGAGGACCCCTCTTTGTCTGAAAAGGTTTGCTTTGGAGACACAAGCTACCAAAGAAAAATTGATGTGTCACTGCTTGTAGAGTAAATTTACAATTGTGGTTGGAAATTATGGTGTTAAATGAACAAAAACCAGGAAGAAAAGCTCTGCAGATCACCTCAGCTCCTGCGCTACATTTACTCACAGGTGGTCAATAATGAACAGAGTTGATTTGGGACTATGAAGAACATTATCATGAAAAAAAAAACTGCTGATCAAAACTTCCTAATATTGATAGCTGGCTAACTACAATTTGTACTCACCAAAGTAAAGTGCTGAGCCCGGGGAACTGAATGATGCTGCTAAATATAAATTGAACTGCACAACCTAAAGCCCTGCATGAACTGTCACTTTATTGTGGTGTAGGAGAATGTGCGCCCGAATGACACCAGGAGCTATATGGTTGGGTGCAGAGTGGACCTGTGAGAGTCTTCCAAACCTATATGGATACCAGAGCCCTTCTCTGGAGCCAGACATGAATTAGGAATCATCCAATGAGCCACATGGAACCCACCTCCTGCCAATCCACAAAGCCCCATCTTATCTTGAAGACCTCATAGTACATGTACCATATAACCCCAATAGAGTACTTCATTCTCAGACTGCTGGCTTACTTGTGGTTTGCAGGGTATTTAAGAGTAGAATGGGAGGCAGAGCCTTCAGCTTTCACAGGCCCCTCTTCTGTGGAACCAGCTCCCAGTTTGGATTCGGGAGACAGACACCCTCTCTGTTTTTAAGATTAGGCTTAAAACTTTCCCTTTTGATAAAGCTTAAAGTTAGGGCTGGATCAGGTGAACCTAAACCATCCTTTACTTGCACTGCAAAAGGCCTAGACTACTGAGGGGTTCTTCACTCACCTCTTTTCACTCTATCTAGTGGTCGGACTCATCTCAAAGGGAGATGAGGCAGCTTACAGAGAGGAGGTCCTGAAGTTGACAGCCTGGTGTTCAGAGAACAACCTGGTACTGAACAGCATGAAAACCAAAGAGATCATCATCGACTTCAGGAAGCACAGGACTGACCCAGCTCCCCTCTACATCAACGGCGAGCGTGTGGAGAGGGTCCACACCTTCAGGTTTCTTGGTGTCCTCATCTCTGCTGATCTCTCTTGGTCAGATAACATCACAGCTGTTATCAAGAAGGCTCAGTAGCGACTTCACTTCCTGAGGGTCCTCAGGAAGAACAACTTGGACTCAAACCTGCTGCTGACCTTCTACCGCTCATCCATTGAGAGCCTGCTGACCTACTGTATCACATTATGGTACGGCAGCTGCACTGAGGCAGACAGGGTCAGGCTTCAGAGGGTAGTCAAGACAGCACAAAGAATCGTTGGCTGCCCTCTCCCCTCCCTGATGGACATCTACACCTCCCGCTGCATCAGCAGAGCCAGGAACATCATCAAGGACAGCTCACACCCTGGCTTTGACCTGTTTGACCTGCTGCCCTCTGGCAGGCGCTACAGGTGCATCAAAGCCAGAACAAACAGACTCAAGAACAGTTTCTTCGCCAGAGCAATCACCACCCTGAACTCACACACTCACCCACCGTAACTGTGCAACACCCACATCTCTGTGCAATATTATATTATTCATACTGAACAATATCTAACACTCCTATATTGTGTAATATCCAGTATTCATTCACTAGTGCAATATTCATCATCTTCATTTTTATATGTATGCACTTATTTACTTTTCTTACAATGTACAGATGCACCAATGTATGTATATATTTTTATACATTCTATTTTTTGTATATTTTATACATTGTTATTTTCTGTATATTTCTTGATTATAATAGACTATAATATTTTTATTTTTTATTTTAGAGAATTTGATTTTCTATTGCATGGCACTGAACAGGAGTGGCCCTCGTATCTCATTGTACATCCTGTATAATGACAATAAAAAGGCATACTATATCGGTCCACTTATGGTCACTAATGTAGGGAACAAGGTTGTCCTGCCGGTATAGTCTACATTCTTTCTTTCTCTTTCTATTTATACACCACTCTGCATTTAATCATTAGTTATTATTAATCTCTGCCTCTCTTCCACGGCAGGTCTTTTGTCCCGTTTCCCATCAGGATTTTTTCCAGTGGACATTACTGTTGCTTCAAAAAGCCTTCAGTGAAAATTGGGTCCTCATGCCCTGTATGCCAGTCTTCTTGGACTTCTTGGAATCCTTGTGTGGGGTGTGATGCTGTAAGGCACCCCCATGCTGGGATTCCATTTTTCTCACAAAGCCCAGACAGTGAAACCTGCACTGGTGTGACTGGGAGAAATGGCCTGCCTGATCTGACCTCGAGTCAGTTTCTGTGTGTTTCTTCAGTGCTAATCACAGTTTATCCATAACAAACACCATGTTCCAGCATAAGGTTGTTTATTAGTGCACTTTCTACCAGAACACCATATAACTATATGTTTTTGCCTATTGGGCGAAAAGAGGAACTGAACTGTCAACTGATCACTACCAAGTAGTGGGGAAAGACACTGGACAAGCCTAGTCTACACAACTGTATATTGTTCACCCTGTACAGTGTTTGGCAGAGGGCCTGGTCTCAGAAATCTGATTTTCCAGGAACAAGCAGAAACCTGAAATTCCCACCTTCAGGAGAATTTTGACAGTAGGTCAAAGTAGGGCTGGCGACACTGAGCCATAATGGGCCTTGTTCTGCATCTCTTAGGCCTTACAAAACTATGTAAAACACCACATAGCTGCGTAAGAATGAATGCATGGGTTATTGTACATTATGTCGCATTTCAGACACATAATGTTCTATTACTATATTATTCATATACACTTGTGGAGATGCAGGCTTTCCACAGTACAGTACGTGACATCACTTGGAAAAACAAAGAAAACCCAGACACCTCTGGAATGAAAACAGCTGTATTTCCTTCCACTTTGTTCCTTCACTTCTCATCTTCTTGAGGTGCATATAAAGTATTAGAATAACCCCCTATTATTTACATAATGAAAAACACCTATAGACTTGAATATAATTGACTTCTTTGACAACAAAGGAAAACATAAACACTACTTCTGCATTATCTTCACTTTTCAGGCTCAAGGGTGACATCCATTTATAACACACTCAGTGTTTCCACAGTTTCATGAAGTAAGCTAGCAAATCTTCCAAAACCTACCCCTGATATTTTCAGCTATCTCAAATGGAAACTCTTTCAACCCCTGCATGTTGTATCCCTCCATTGAGAACCTGTCATAAATGGGAAAAGATATTTAGAAAGATCAGCTTGTCTTATTTTATTTTACCAATTCTGTAAATCGGTGAGCAGAACTGCGATCAGGCAATATTGTAGAATTCTGGCATCATCTAGGGAGAAATGTCATGTCAAATATTGATTTGACAAAACCCATCATAACAGCACGTTTTCCTTTGTCTGACCTTGAGAATTTGCAGGTCAAATCTGCCAGTCAGAGCTTTCACTGAATTCAGAAATGCATGCTTGACTCCACCAGTTATATGGGCCTTGAGGCAGAGTATTCATAGTGAAAAAAAAGTCTTACCAAGTCTTGAGTTAAATGGAAAGACTCTGCAAACTAAAGGTGGAAGATGCTCATGAAATTCCAAGCTGAACTAGGAGAAACAGCCAGAGAGAAAATGCGTCTGTCCAGTCACAGCTTTGTTGACTCTGTCTCACAATACCAATCGATTAGCCAACACAGACACGGAGTGCCATACTTGGGAAAGGTTGGAATACATTTTCACTCTCTTCCCCTGACTTGAATATTGGATACGCATTTTGGGGAGACAAGGGTTCCCTCTGTGTGTGAGATGTGTGTAATGTGTTAGATCAGACTGTGAGCTCCACTACCCGAGTAACCGCCCCGCTGCACAGCCAAGAATGTTATAGGATGACACCGTATGCCTCTTTTCTTTGCATTCACTCTTCACCTGACTGTAAAAGTACTTTAATGCCATTCCATTAAAGTGAACTAAAGCAACAGACTGTCACACAGACTTGCATTATCTGTATGATAATTTAAAATTGGTGGAGCAATGCAACATGTCAGCTTGAAATCATGGAGGCTTCTCTAGAATACAGAAAGAAGGATTAATTTTCAACAATTTTTTTTATTTTGGCAAACCATTTCTTCCTTTCTCTACTCCCTCCCATGAGAGAAAGTAAGATGAAGTGATGCAAAAAAGTCCTCTCAAATCCTTCTCACTCATCAAAAAATCTTATCAAAACCATGGAATGTGATTATGCCTGAGATAAGAAGATCTAAGTAATTATACACAAGGATATGCTATCTCTTTTAGGCTGTTGACCAAATCCATTATGCATGACTTAGTGGTTGCTTAGTGAACATAATCCATGATTACTGCACACCTGGGAGGTGGTGTTTGATATATTTCTGTGGATTAAAAATGTAAAATCAAGGCGATATGCAATACACCACTGAAGAGCATTTCTTGAGCTGACAGGCTTTTGTGGAGAGAGAATAAAAATGAGTAGTGACAGTCTGAAGGTTAGGGAGCTCAAAGATTCTTTTTACAGCTACTAAGAAGGTTTTAGTGGGGGAATAAAAAAAAAAAAGCAGTGTCTTTGTCTAAAGGATATACATTTGGTGGCCATAATTTTGTAGCATTTTACCACAAGATTGATTGCTGAGATCTGTTCAACAACAAGTCAAACAGGATGAGAAAGCTGAGCTGTCAGACAAACATCCAGAGGTAAACAAACAGCCAGTTTATTGTCTGAACCACTTATTTGGAGGGGAAATCAAAAGCAAACAAACCCAAAGTGTCTATTATAACATCTCAATTATACAGGCAAAAAAAAAAACCCCAAAAAAACCCAAAACAAAACACAAACTTTGAGCAAAAATTGTTTAAAACCAACAACAAAAAATTAATTGTACTATTTTGAATAACAAAAGGCATATAAAAAAATAACAACAGTATATATGAATCAAGAAAATGTTAAGAAATCAACCAGCCTTTCTCGTCCTGGACCGGTGAACCTCACATATGTCTGATTACGAGCTGGTTTCATGCATGTACAACACACACACACACGCACACGCACACGCACACGCACACACACACACACACACACACACACACACACACACACACACACACACACACACACACACAAGAAAAATAGTTCCTCTCTCACTTGTAGCCACACACCAGCATGTCATTAGTGTAAAGCTGAATGAAGACTCAAAATTAACAAAAGTAAACCATGTGGGAACCACCTTGAAAACAACAACAAACCTATTCAGACACTTAAACCATCACTCAGGTGAACATGAACCTTTTAAAGGGGCTAACAATGGTGAGGTGGCTAAATCTAAACCTATCCAGAGCCAGCCACAAACCAGCAGCCTCAGTATGAACTATCAAAGCAGTAATGAGGAAAACTATGGAGACGTGCGAAAAAGAGAAAAGGATCAGCCACCTGTAGGTGAGGTTCTAAACATATTGGAAAATGATAAAAATCTGTTATATCTGCCTTTATTTGGTAAACCATGTCAGGTAAACGTGGGTGAGTGGCAGCTCATCTTCAGTTAATTATTTGTACCTCTTTACATAGCAGAGCACTTTATTTTGAGAATTAAGTGAGAGAAGATCCTGTAACGTATCACAGTTTGCGGGAAACTGTAGAGGTTTGATGGTTTCTTTTATTGTTAAGAAAGGTCGATGTTTGCTTGTATATGCTGTCAGTTACAGTTCTTAGACAGAAAATTAGAATTGGCAGAAATTGGTATTGAAAGGTCACGCTTCAAAATCAGCCAAGAAATTTGCAATCAGTGCATCTCTAATATTGCATGAGATAAATGCCAAAGGGACCACTTAGAGAGGCCAAGAAAAAAATTATGACTAATAGTCTCTCACAGGATGAGACACAAGTCTTATGAGACATACAGTATATATATATATATATATATATATATATATATATATATATATATATATATATATATATATATATATATATATATATATATATATATATATATATATATATATATATATATATATATATATATATATATATATATATATATATATATATATATATATATATAAAATGGGCAGCACGGTGGCGTAGTGGTTAGCACTGCTGCCTCACAGTTAGAATACCATCTGGAAGGCCTGGGTTCGATTCCACCTTGGCCCAGGCCTCTCCCTCTCTGTGTGGAGTTGGCATGTTCTCCCCGTGCTTGCGTGGGTTTCCTCCGGGTACTCCGGTTTCCTCCCACTTTCCAAAGACATGCACTTACTGGGGTTAGGTTAATTGGCTAATCTAAATTGCCCATAGGTGTGAATGAGAGCATGAATGTGAGTGTGAAAGGTTGTCTGTCCCTCTGTGTTGGCCCTGCAACAGGCTGGCGACCTGTTCAGGGTGTACCCTGCCTCTCGCCCTATGACAGCTGGGATAGGCTCCAGCCCCCCCGCGACCCTTAACAGGATGTGCGGAAGTGAATGGATGGATGGATGGATATATATATATGTATGTGTGTGTGTGTGTGTGTGTGTGTGTGTGTAGAATAACTCAATGCCTAACACCTGGAGGAATGCCTAGAACTGTTTAAGTTCAACAGGACCCTAAGAGCCTTCATCAGGAACTCAATGGGGATTTGCCAAGGAGATGCTCTGTCCCCACATGACTGGCTATGGATACCAACCATGGAATGAAGCAAACATCAGCCATGTCCTCTACATGGATGACATCAAGCTGTATGCCTGGTGTGAATGAGGCATCGATTCAGTCGTAGTCGGATGGTGACCAAGGGAGGGAAGGTAGTCAGAACTGAGGGGACTGCACTACCAGAAGGCAACATTGCAGACATTGAGGATAGTTACAAGTACCTTGGAATCCCACAGGCAAATAGGAACCAGGAAGAGGCCGCTAGGAAAGCTGCAACTGTACCTGCAGAGAGAAAGGTAAGTCCTGAGGAGTCAGCTGAATGGGAAGAACAATATCTGGGAAATCAACACCTGTACCCTGCTGGTAATCAGACACCCTGCTAGGATATTCAGCTGGCCAAAGGAGGAGATTAAAGCCACTGACATCAAACCAAGAAAGCTCCTTACCATGCATGGAAGGTTTCACCCCAAAGCCAGCATCTTGAGACTATACAGTAAGTGGAAGGAAGGAGGCCGAGGACTAGTGAGTGTCATAACCACTATCCTAGATGAAACAACAAAGATATATATCATATGCTTAGTGAATACATGGGGCAGCAGAAACCTGAGGAAGAAAAAGAGCAAGAACATGAACACCATGGAAGGAAAGGTCTCTGCACAGCGTCTACCACCAGCAGATAGCAGAACTGGCTGATATCAAAAAATCCTACCAATGGCTGGACAAAGCTGGGCTAAAAGACAGCACAGAGGCACTAATCATGGCAGCACAGGAACAAGCTCCAAGCACAAGATTGATAGAGCCTGGGGTCTACCACACAAGACAAGACCCCAGGTGCAGGCTGTGCAGAGATGCCCCTGAGAAAATCCAGCACATAACAGCAGGGTTCAACATGCTAGCAGGCAGGGCATACATGGAACGCCATAACCAAGTGGCCGGCATAGTATACAGGAACATCTGTGCCGAGTATGACCTGGAAGTCCAGAGGTCAAAATAGGATACGCTCCCAAGGGTGGTAGAGAATGACAGAGCTAAGATCCCGTGGAACTTCCAGATACAGACACAAACTTGTGATGGCTAACCAACTGGACACAGTAGTGGTGGACAAACAAAAGAAGAAGGTTGTAGTGATAGACGTACAGTAGTGAAACCAAGTGATGGGAACATCAAGAAGAAGGAACACGAGAAGTTTAATAAATACCAAGGGCTCAGAGAAGAGAGGAAGTGGAAGGTGAAGGTAACAGTGGTAATAGTAATACCTCTGCTCGAGGACCTGAGCTTGGAGGATAAAGACTGCCCGCAGGGCGAGTGGGGAATTTATTATCTTTAAAAAAAAAATTATTTTCCATATGGGAATGGTAGCATATGGTCTGTTTACTTTAGTTCTGGACAGTCAGACTGTGTGATTCCACTAATATTGGTCACACTGAATGGAACACTCTGAAGGCTCTTTTTCTGTTTGTATGTGTGCCACTAGTCAGAATGCTAACGTGACATTTTAGGCGCAGACACAGCAACAACCACAAATACAACAATTGGAGGGTGCTGTGATCAGGGCTGTGTGTTTGTTGTGTGTCTAGGGTTTCATAACAAGGTAGGAGATATGTTTTTATAGGCTTTACAATCTTGACTGTAGAATATGATTAAAAGCATGATTTTTTTGTTTGGTTTTTTTTGCTCTTCAGAGTTTATTATTAACCACTGTGTAGTGATCAGGTCTGTGGGACCTGTTTTTTTTATGTTTACCAAATGAAACATGATATAATTTATTATTAATTCAAACTCAGGTTCCTTGGCTTTGCCTAATTGTCTGTGAAAAACATATACAATAACACATTTTCAGTCAGGTGCTGTGTCCCTTCACTTTGTCCTCCTCCTGCATGGCCTCTTAGTGTGTGTGTGTGTGTGTGTGTGTGTATTGCATTTTCCACATATTTTAAGGTTTTAAGCATTCATTGTTTATTCTCATGTTGACATAAAAAAATGAGCACACACACCTCCAGTAGTTTGTTCCTTCCCCTTTTTTCCTGCTCATCTCTTTCTATCTCTCACCATCCTGTAGACACTCAACTTTTCACCATGAATTAGAGTTCAGAGTCTGGCATCAGAAAATGGCTCTTTTCGTCGTGGGGTGTCTGTCAGCAGTCAAAGCACTCTGCTGTTCTTATTTTTCTTTCCTTTTGCTTTTTTCTTTATGTATTTTTGTGCTCATTGTCCCTCTTATCTGTAGCTCTGTCGGCTTTCTCTTTTTGCTATCTGGAGCAACTATGAAATAATAAAGGGGAAGAAGAAAGCAAGAAGAGACATTCCAGATGAATAGGTACTGAGGACACATAGAAATCCCCAGATGGCTATCGCTTGTTACCCCCATTAGTCTGTGTGTGCTTGGAAAAAAAACAAAAAAAAAAAAAAAAGCATCAAGCCCCTGGTGTGTTGTTGAGCCTGTACAGTGTAAGTCTTTTTGTTTTTCTTTTATTTAGTTTCACATTTGTGAAAAAAGAAAAAACTCACTATTAATGGCACACTGTGGCTTCACCCTGTGTGCCCGAAATTTAAAATTTTGAAAAAGTAATGGTTCAGTGCATCTCAGTTCAAAAACAGCATGTGGATATAACTGGAGGTTTTGCTCCCTTATTTTTTCTGCCTGTGAAAAAAATAACAGAAAAGAATAACAATAATTTATCTGACAATGTTTTGTGGTATCGAAAATCAAAACGAGACATAAGTATGTTTTTTTTTCATTGTTCTAGTAAGTTTTTGGGAGAAGATCCCGCTTTCCGTTTGTTCCCACAGATCTTTCCCACATTTAGGAACGATCAAAGTGTTTTTATCCCCATTTTTGGCATCTTTACGAGCTTCTTCATGAGTGTTGGAACTTTACAGCCAAACAGGAACCTTTGGATGATGTAAGTATACACTGATTTGTATAGTACTGACCATAACCATTAAGAAAACCCATAATCACTGGAAGAAATGCAACACAATAATTCGGACTGTCAAAGTGAATAATAACATTAAAATATTCTCAGCTATCATTGGCATTTACACAAATGTATATCATATAGAGACAATAATGATTTTTAAATTAGGATTAGAAGAAAATAAAAGGTTAAAATATGAAAGTAATGTGTTGCATATGTAATGCTTGATGAATGTATACTGTGTCTTCCTGTCCATCCTGGGTCCACACACACTGCAGCTCTTATTTTTGTTGCTACTGGATCTAGAAGGAAATTTAGATCAGGAGACGTTTGATGTCCTCCATAAGAGAAACTGCCATTTGTGTTGGCCCTGGTTGCACCACATTGGCAGCCATGCGGGGGTGCCTCGTTCACTCTCACCATTTTTTAACATCCCTATTTGTCCCCTTTCTGGCTGCTGGCTTGTTTTGGAGCTGACTGATGGTTAATCTCATCCTCATCTTCATCCTGATTGTCAGACTTTGATTAGACAGTGGGGCTATGGCTCACCTGGTTGAGCAGTTGACCCATGTACCAAAGACTAGAGTCCTCACAGAGACCTTGGTTTGAGTCTGCCCCAAACCATTTCCTGTGTGTCATTCGCACTCACCCTCTCCCCACCCTCCTGCTTACTGTCTGTACAGCCTTATACAATAAAGGAAAAAAGGCCTCATGTTCTGAAAACTCTTCATCACCGTCCTCTCTTCTTTTGCCATGTTGACCAATAAGGAACAACACATGTTTTGCCCCACCCCCGATTTGCAGCTGGAATTATCATTAAACTTTGGAAATCACTTCAAGCTGTTTCTTTTCATTCACCTCTTTCTACTATGTTTATACTCCACTCTGCATTTAATCACTAGTTATCATTAATCTCTCTCCCCTCAGCCCCAGCCAATCACAGCAGATGACTGCCCCTCCCTGAGCCTGGTTCTGCTGAAGGTTTCTTCCTGTTAAAAGGGAGTTTTTCCTTCCCACTGTCACCAAATGTTTGCTCACAGGGGGTCACATTGTAGGGTCTTTACCTTACAATATAAAGCGCCTTGAGGCGACTGTTGTGATTTGGCGCTATATAAATAAAACTGAATTGAATAAGCTCAGTGAATGCAAACTGAGTCTCTTTTGCTTCACAAAACCTCTTGTGGTGATTGTTCACAAAAGCCAATGCTGGCAATGATTTAACAATAGAAATAAACTTATAATAATTGACATAAAGCAGTTCCAAACACCTGGTGTGTGGTAAGTGGACTAACTAACTAACTGTCAATGTGAGGAAAATGGTCTCATAATTATTTGTTCCACATGCCCTTGCAGTGAAAGCATCTGTTTTAAATGTAATCATAATCATAAACCAAAGAGGTTCATTTTAAGCGACATGCTTTTTTCGCCAACATTTGCTGGTCAGGAGTTTGTTGTGAGAGTTTGTTTCTTTAACGAGTGAGTAAAACCTCCTTGGTGGTTCAGTGGGCTGTTATCACCTTGTGTGATGGCGGCTCTTGCTGAGTGAAAGTAGTGGGCGCAGTGTTCACATAAGAAGGCAGGAAGGGTCACGGACGCAAAATCCACATGACTTTCAACCATGAAGCTTTCATCCGTCTTTTCAACTCATGTTTTGACTTGCATCTTACAAAATGCTTGTGACACCTTCAGGCTGCTGTTTGGACTGTTTTTTGGAGGCCAAATCTAGATAAATGGGGAGAATACCTATGTTAGAAAAGGAACATAACTGAAACACAAATGATTCCTAAACCCAAAAAGAATCATGAACTCACAAAAAACTCAAAACCCTGGGTCTCGGTGGCATTCTAGTTCATATGGCTTTTCCTTAGTTATGAAAAGAGAAATGGCTGTACTGTTTTGTTTTGTTTTTTTCAGCATTCACCTGCAGTTATTACAGTAATAACAAACTTACAGATGGATTTATAATATCAAATGAGGGTCATGTTAGTAAATCATTCCTAAAAACTGATTTCCATCTTAAATTCTTCAGGCTTACATTAGTAGAGGTAAAAGAATAATAGTTATTATAAATACTGAAACATCGCACATCGTCTGAATTTACATTAATCACACAGGTGAGATTGAAAGCTTTGTGAGCCACCAATTAATGATCCCTGACCTAAAGTTTTGTAATAAGACAAGGACATCAACACTGGATGGTTCAATGAAAATGTGGATTATGACCAATTTCAATATGTAATGCCTTTAATACTGCCACTACCAATAATCCATTCATCCGTTCTCGTCTGGGGGGGGGCTGGAGCCTATCCCAGCTGGGTGAGAGGCAGGGTACACCCTGTACAGGTCGCCAGCCTGTCGCAGGGCCAAAACAGAGAGAGACAACCATTCACACTCACATTCACACCTATGGGCAATTAACCAGCCCAATTAACCTAACCCCAGTAACTGCATGTCTTTGGTCTGTGGAAGGAAAGCGGAGTACCAGGTGAAAACCCAGACTTTCTGTGAGGCAACAGGCAATAACTGCTTTCTACATTTACATAGTTAAAGTTCAGGAAACCTCATGTTTATAATTAATGAAAAGAGATGGATGTGTGAACTGACAGTTCTCTCTGCCATACAACTAAAAAGATGCTTTGATGTAAAACATGCAGAATTGTGTAAGGCATATGGTATTCCCAGGATGCATGCTGTGCGTTTTATTATTGATTTGTTTGCTTTAAAGTTTTATTATGCAGCTGAATTACTTGTTGACAAATCTTCCCTCAAATTTATGCAACTTTTAGGAACTTGGTGGTTGAAGCAGAAATAAACCAGGTGATTCAGAGAAATCAGTAAACCGCGCGAACCACGACGGTCTTTCATCCCAAACCAACTTCTAATGGTTAATATAAGCTGAGGATCCAGCTGTTATGTTGATGCGTGAAAATGATTATTCAGTAATTGAAAATTGCAGTCACAGTGGTAGTACTGCTAATGAGTTTGCTGTACTCTATATCGCCCTGATGGTAAGCATAGAGAGGCAAAGAGGGGGAGGGCAGGTTGTCAAAGCGGCATGCAGTGCAGTGCTTCAACTCT
The DNA here is from genome assembly GCF_007364275.1 of Archocentrus centrarchus. Taxonomy (NCBI): domain Eukaryota; kingdom Metazoa; phylum Chordata; class Actinopteri; order Cichliformes; family Cichlidae; genus Archocentrus; species Archocentrus centrarchus. Next base: position 5,184,442 of record NC_044361.1, read on the forward strand.
GCCCCATACAGCCATGATGAATTGGCTCAATCTATCTTGTTGGCTCCCAGTAAAGAACAGGCTCATTTGGCCGCTGCGCTGACGACAGATGGGAGACGTCACAAGCTTTTCCTTCCAAAAAGCCGGGACCCCTGGCTTTCAGATCTGTGGACTGAACTCTGAGTGTCAGAGGGGGCAGCGACACCAAAGTCTTGGGAGGGTACATAGAGCCGATGATGTCACCCATTATTATCCACAGCTGTTTGATAGTATTTAATGCATTCATTTTGAGAGGTTCTTCTAGGCCACTGATACGCAAACTGGAAGCTATGCTGTCTCTTGGTTGAAATAAGCGATGTCAAACCATCTAAAAATGCTATACAAGCACCTCATTTACCAATTATGCCTTTAGCGAGGGCTGCGTAGTACATCTATGATCTCTAATAATATATCTAAGTCATAAAATATTTAGGCAGATAGTTTGCACTGCCTCATACGTTCTCTGGATAATGACGCATTTGTCCCTAAGTGATAAGATGTAAGTAAACAGAGAATATCTTTATTAACTATAATGGCTAAAATGGCTTGTTTTGCAAACAAGATCATTTAATTTCTGTAGGAATACTTTTGATACTTGAAAACTATACATTCAATGTTGAATCTATTCATGAACATTTAGTGCTATTGACACAACACCATCATGCAGCCTGTCCCAGCACTAGCAGTGCATTATGGCTTCCTTTTAACCCTCTGATTTAGCCATTAACGTATTAAAACGCCCATGTAAAATGCACTGAGTCACTCTGATGCCAGTTTGTACCAGTATCATATACCTGCACTATAAAAGGAACAAAATGCCCCAGAGATCACTGCTATACAGACATATGTGTTGTTGACACAACACTTTACATGCCAAAACCTGAAAGGATTATTTTTTCTAATGTAAATATTTAAACACTACAAAGATGTTATTTGTTATAATGTCTTTTTTCTCCAAGGCAGGGGCTAAACTAAAGAACCAATGGCAGCACAAACACAAACAAGACTGTGTATTTTTACACTCCCCCTTGGTGACAGTACACAGCTGCAATATCAGAGAATGGTCCATGAAACTCTAGGTGTATTATTTGATTGAATGGATGGCGTCTGTTATTCAGAATAACACTACATCCGAGGTTTTAACAGTTTGTGACAATAGATTATTATTGGATTGAATGGATGCCATCCCAGGGTCTGTTATTTTGTTTTCTTACACCCAAGGTTTCGATATGTTATGAAACACAGGTTTATCTAGTGTCTAGTTCCAGCATGCTGCCTTGGACAAATAATTCTTTTCTAATAATTCTTTTCATAATTTATTTTATAGAAATCTGCTGGTGCTCATTAGGAGGTAGCAGAACATGCCGAATAAGTGTGTATTTATAACAGGTACAGGTACAGTTTGTTTTCCTGCTCATGCTTGAATAAATTATGCTACTGTGAATGGCTACTTTATTAAATTCAATTTTGATAGCAGCACGCAGATTTATTGTTGTTAACAGCTGTTCTATCACAATTTATTTTATTGAACCCTTCAGATTAAAATCTCTCTTTCGAGGGAGACCTCACAGAAAAGGCACACCATTACAAAATTACAAACATTTTAAAATTGTGTCTCGATCAAATACATATCAAAGATACAAGCTGGAAGAAAAAATATTGTAACATCACAGCAGAGGCATTTTGAAAGTGAGAGAACTTGAGCTGCAATGACTGGAATGTTTTTTTTCCCCTTTCTTTTAAAGTAATGTATTATGTTACTCAATTACTCTCCAGAGAAAGCAATTTGTTACATTACTTTTGCGTTACGTGGCCTGAAATGTTCTGTCACATAATTACCACTTACATACCAGCAATATAAATGTTATTCTACTGGCACAAATACCTACCCTAATGATCTTTCTACAGCAAAAACCTAAGTTGAAAGCATTTTACTGTAGAAACCTATATGGGTACAAATGGAGGCTCCAGTGCTACAAGTCTGACTGCTCATCACTGCCTCTGTTACCTGTTGAAGTTCAGGCTCCTGCTGCTTGGCTGGGCTCAGCTTTAACATCACTCTGGGTTCTTCACTAGCTTTGTGTTAGCATGCTGTCCGTGCAGATGTTTGCAAAGAGCCAGTTTTCTATTAGCGGTAGCTGTTTCTGTCATAGATCCAGTTTGCACTTTACCAAATGCAGACTTCTATTGCTTGTGCAATAAAAGCAATGTTCATATCTCCCCTCCTAGAAGCTGTAGACTGCTCCACCATTTTCCTCCTCCCTGCACAGGAACTGAAATCAGCTGATTGTAGGGCAGTACCCAGGAAGAAAAGGCAAGTGTGTTATGGGTTTTTTTTTTTCTTACTGCCCATCATGCAGATAATTGATGAGCCTTTTCAACACAAGTAACATCACAATTGTAGCTATAATGTGATCAGCGTAACCCAACACTGTCTGCAGCTCAAACTCACATTCCTTTGTCCTTCACTAACGCTGTCACTGAAAATGTTTTGTTCACCATCTTAGGTTAGCAAGCTAGCATTTAATAATAAGCACTCAACAAACTCTTCGAAACCAGCTGGACTTTTATTAGCTTGGAGGTATTGAGTCATAAACCAAATTATTGAAATGAATTAACACAAAGTTAAATTATCACAAAATGTATATTTCAGCCTGCAAAGAGCAAATCTTAAGCTTTACTACCTTAAGATTTGCAGGACCAGGACAGATAAGAAATGAGTACATCAGAGGGACAGCTTGGGTTGAGTGGTTTATAGACAAAGTTAGAGGCGAGGCTGAGATGCTTTGAACATGTGCAGAGGAGTGACAGTGGATACAATGGATAAAAGATGGTGATTATGGAGCTGCCAGGCAGGAGGAAAAGAGGAAGACCACAAAGATTCATGGGTGTGGTGACAGAGGACATGCAGAGGGGTTGGCGTGACAGAGGAGGACGCTCGGGAGATGATCCACTGTGGCAATCCTCAAAGTGTGCACTCAAAAGAAGAAGAAAATTGAACTCAAACACAATGTGTGACACAAGTGGAAAACTGGGCTCCCCAAAGATATCAAGATAAATCACAACAAGGTTCTGAATTTCTATGAATTCTCTTTAGATTTTGAGACATTGTATTGTTAAGTATGAAAGCTTCATTGTAAGTTTGTCCTCTTGGAACAAATGATTAAAAATTAATTCAGAAATGCACCTACACGTCATTCCCATGTCCTGCTGAGCTGACCTGTTTTTCTATTTGTCTCTCCACCTTTTGCTCTCTCTCTGTCTGTGTGCATGAGTGTTTGTGTGCTTCTCTTCCTGTCCTGGCTGCACACCTGGAAGCAGTTGGGTAATCATTCACCTGTGTGCAATCTGAAGACGGCTGACGATTTCCTCAGTCACTGCCAGATTGTTGCGCCTACTGTTGTAGTGTTGGTTCTGTGAGAAATTCTGTTTTTACTTTGAACTTACCTGTTTCTGTTCTATGCAGATGCTTGCTTATTGTCTGTGAATAAAACAGAAACCTGTTGGTGAAATGTATTTGGATTTATGCCCCCCCCCCCCCCCCCCTTACCTGCCCTGCTCAGGAAGAAGACACCAAATAACTCACAACTCAATCTTTATTGACTATTTGACATTTTGTGGCTTTAATAAACTTGCTGAACTTTTACTCTTGTGTCCTGTGCTTGATTCCAGATCAGGTTTGGTCCTCAGTGATGGCCTGGGAAAAATGTGAAAATCTTAAAATCATTTATTTTGTAAACAGAAAAAAATTAATTACTCTGTTTCAGTCTTGCTAACCAGTGTGGTCTAACATCAGGAGGAATAAATTTGAATGAAGTGAAATCATATTCTGAGACAAAATTAATTAAGAACTATGCCTAAACAATTTGAAGTAAAAACCTGCCGTTAACTGTTAACTTTTGTGAGTGTGGAGGTACTACATATTTATGTAAACATTTGCATCGCATTAGAAGTTGTTGCAGGAGTGTGTAACAGTACAATGTTCTGCAGTAAGTGCAACTCTGCCCAAAAATGCATTAATTATTTGGTTATGAGTCTTTGTGTATAAGTATGAGTCTTCAGTCACGTAAAGCCCCTAGTGTTTGATGTATTGCTCTATTGGACACAACCTTTTCGTGCTGCATGCAACATTAAGTGACAAAGGAACAGCTCTGTGTAAGTTATGTAAAGTGTGCCCATGTCCTCCACCTGCCCTCCTCCCTGCAACATTACCCTTAATGTCAGAGCAAAAATGAGCAAAATACTAATTAAAAAAAACAGGGTTGGGTAATGGCATTGTCTCATATACAAGATATTCATAGCCGTCACAAACTTCATCTGCGTAATTACACCTCTCAGTTCAATAATGCTGAGAGCAAGGCACTAATTGCCTTCTGTGTAATTGTGTTACCTTTCTCTGGGTGTCTTTCTTCCACTGGAAGAAATGAAAAAAAGGTTATAGTGCTGACCATCTGTACCACGCAAACAAGAGTGAATCCCACTCTACCCTCCGCTGATTATACAGATACAAATGTCACCATTTAACATCACTAAGCAGGTAGAAAAATGACTGTTGATGACAAGTTGTTGGTGAATAATAGGTTTAAAATGCAGTGCGCTGTGGGTGCGTTTCACCGAGCATCATTTTTTATTTCTGGAATTACATTATAGCTTCATAGTCAATATGAAAGAATTGATAAATGCCGTCACCGGCACAAAACGTCCCTCAGGCCTCGAAGCTACTCAAACACACAAGCATTCGCATATACTTCCAGCAGTGCAGCATAATTCATCTTTTGAAGAATATTGATCATTTACATGCATTTGTGGTTTAGATCATCTAAAAATTATGTAAATGTTTTTAACAAGATACAGCGGAGGAAACTGCAGTGAACTCAGAAGAAATTGTAACTTTAGTTTCAAATCTACACTACAGTAAACATTCATGAGTTCTGGGACTCAGACAACAAAAATTTAAAAATGTTACCTGATACAAATTTGGCCAAATGCCCTCTTAAGGTCACCTTCTTGTTTACTTTGAGATCCGTTTCAATGTGGCTGCTATTTTAGACTGATCTGTTGAAATCCTGCTATGACCTCTTTTTGGATTTGGGACAGCGAGCCTCAGATTTTTGCTAACTGTTTCAAATTGTTTCAAACTGAGCCGGCTTGTGTGGACGTTCATCGCTGGAGTCGAGAGCTGGGTCTGCGGGTACAGCCCAGTAGGTGAGGAGTGCAACCAGGACAATGCTTTTACTTCCTGACATTTGAGGTGTTGTTTTTCATAATCTATTCTCCCCCAATGAGACTGTCACCTACCCAATAGTCACTGTCTGAAATACTGAGACCCACACCAGGTTTTTCCCTTACGCATGCATATTTATCAGTTTATCTCTGTGAAGGTGTGGTTAAAATATACCAAACAGGATGTCACATATTTTTCAGAAGAAATTTACCACTCATAGATCAAGGCTCTACCATCAAAGGTGAGGGTCCTTTAGACTGAAATGTAAAACTCTTGATAAAATCCTGTCCTAATCCTACAGCTATACATGCTGAGTCATATTCAATTAAAAAGAAAATAAATATATGAAAATAACAAAAGAGTTCCAGTCACTCCAAAAGCGACCAGAAGGCAGTCAGGAAAGATCAAAAATAGACAAAAGGATCATTTAACCTAAACCTCTAAAATGTGCACTCGACTAGAGAGAAAACACAAACTCAGAGTGTTCTATCAATTAACAAGCAATGGCAGTTAACGAGCATCAGTATCTGTCATGGTTTCTGGCACTTCACAGTTCATGTGTTCTGTCTGGCTTAAAAAAAAGAAGATATTTTTATCCTATGATTATGAATAATGCAACACATAATCAGGTTTGATAGTCCACTCAGGTATAATGTGCAGCTTGAAAACCCATGGCAGTGGAATGGGAACCTATCTGACACAAAATAAGATGTAATAATGAGAAAAGAAAAAAACCCTTACTTCTTTCTAATTAAACACAGACTTTAATCAGCTCCATTCGGACTTGAGTTTTATCTGCATACTCTCTATTCCATGTATGACTCAATGATGAGTCTGGAAGTTTATATGTGGTGTGTATTTCAACTTTCTTCTTCTGCTTACAGTCAATGATGCATTCAAACAAACCACTTCTCAGGATTTTCTGAGCCCTGTTTTGGTTTTACCTGCATCTCAAAACACAGAAATACTTGTTTCATAGTAGCTTTGATTGTGGTGCATTTTAATACCTGCGAATATTTTAACCAGCAAACAGTCAATTAGACCATTCAGAGGTGACAGCTCATTTAGATACAGTCAGCCAAGTAAAACGCACCAGTTTGTGAACTTGAGCTTACTGTAGAATTAGGGAGTCCATCCATCCATCCATCCACCAGGCAGCACCAGGTTTAACAGAGTAATGCAGAGGTCCTTTTCCTGAACAACATTTTCCAATTCCTCCTAGGGAAGGGGTGTCACACTCAATCCCAGAACAGGCCAAAATTGAAAACACAGTCTAAATCGCTGTCCAAACAGGATTAACATTTATTAGTCTAAAACTGAAAATATTTTTCTAGGAATTTGAATAGCCAGAATACAGCAACATTTTCCTTAACACAAATATTAAATTATATTTTTCTTTAAAAATAACCAGGAAAAATTAAAATATTTTAAGCTGATGAAAACTGACAAATTTTTCAGATAAAAACTGTGATGTGATAATAGCAAAAAAAAGTCCAGAAATAAGAAACAACAAGCTATTTAGTTTCTCTCTTATTCCATTTCTTTTTATTCTTTCCAGGAACTGACAAATTTCCTCAGGCAGCTCATTGCAACTGTGTGATAAGGCACGTAGAAGTGGTGGGAGCGCTATTTACCTGTGGGCCATTAATAATAGCCACATGAAATTATCTTGCGGGCCGTACATAATTATATCGTGGACTGGATCTGGCCCACAGGCCTTGAGTTTGACACCTGTGTCCTAGGGGATCTAGAGGTGCTCCCAGGTGAGATGAAAATAGTCTTTCCAGGGAGTTGTGGGTCTGCCCTGTGTTCTCCTCCCAGTTAGGCATACCTGGAAGATACAAAAAGGGAGTTGTTATATACACTATAGTCAGTTCAATCCAGTTCAATTTCATTTATATAGCACCAGATCACAACAACAGTTGTCTTTTAATTGATCAACATTACAGTAAATGTGCCAGTGTTAGCCAGATGGGTAATTTTCGCAACTCAGTCCAAATTCCACTTCTACTTTGTCTGAAGCATTAAGAGTTCCTTTCACTGGAGCTAAGGGGCTAAGGCCAACATATATATAATATTGAATTACAATAGTCCAGCCTAGTAGTAATAAATATTGCTACTTAGTAAATTTCACAGCTGGACTTGTTGCACAGGTGGCATCCTATCACAGTACCACAGTGGAATTCACTGAGCTCCTGAGAGCGATCCATTCTTTCACAAATGTTTGTAGACGCAGCCTGCATGCCTAGGTGCTTGGTTTTTATATACTTGTAGTCTGAGTTCAGTGATTTGGATGGGTGAGTCTATAGTATATCTTCCTTGTTTAAAAGTACTAATTCCATATACAGTACAGATATCTGTGAACTCTGTTCCTTTAAAGACAGAAATAGAGTTCTCTTACTTGAGGCGATACACAACACTGTGTTTTGTACCACAAGGAAGCAGAGAGCCATTATCTTTCACTTCAGGGAACAACTGTGACTGCACCACTATGACTCCAGTAAGTGGGTCATTATGGAGTTTCACACTGAGCTTCAACTATTATTTTCATTATCAATTAATATTTTTTTAATCACTCTATTAACCTATCAAAGAAAATAAAAGTAAATGTCTTCTAAAAAGGTGCATCACGGCACTCAAGGCAGTTTCTTCAGATTGCTTGTTGTGTCAGACCAATGGTCAAAAATGCCAGATAATTGATTTTGTAATGGAATAAGACTCCAAAATTCCATATATATTCACATTCCAGTAGCTGGACCACCAAAAGATAAAAGTACATTCTTTCTCATTTTTTCTGTTAAATATGAAGATACAGCAAGTTGACATTTACCTTAGCCATGAGGGACACTGAGCTATAATACTCTTTGGTAGTTAAGGATCTGATGATTCAATTCTGCATACAAACTGTTATACAAGTTGAAATGCACATGTGTACATTTCATAAAACATGACATAAAAGGTTGACAACTAAATTTCAGAGCACTGGTGGAGCTACATGTTGGCAAACTAAATTACCAAAGTCTTAGGATGGCAATACATTATCTCAAGTAGTTTTTGATTAAATTTTATCATATTTAATTTAGATTTTTAACTTTTTAAGAATTAATTAGTGTACTTGTTTCTTGCCTCTGTTTCCCATGTTCACTGCTGTCATTTCTCACACAGTCGAACAGTAAGATGCATCTCTTGACAATTTTGTGACACGGATCAGTAGTCAAAATCAATGAGTGGTTTGTGTCCCACTTGGTCAGCTGTCTTTCTTATTTGTTTTTCTTCCTTCTGTCTCTCTGTTTCTCTCTTTTTCAGTAAACTAGCCTTTGTTGACGATTACGTATGAATAAAAATCAGTAAGGAATTAAAAAAAAAAAAAAAAGTCCAGTATTATATTTTCATGACCATTTTGAGGGACCCGTTTGTTTCTTCTCCAACAAAATAAAAAGCCAAGCTGAACAGTTCTTTGTGAATAGTTCAGAAACTGCTAAGGCTAACTCCAGAATAATGAAAGTAAAAAATAGAAGTGATTTGTATCACTGAATGTATCTGAATACCTGTTAAATGGACCTTGAGGTGAGATTCCGTCCAAAAACCCTTTAACTGCCGTGCAAGGCAGAGAGAGAAAAAAAAAAACGAGGTTAAATGGGAAGTCCTTGCTGTTATTCTGCTACATTTTAGAGTAAGCGTTCTGCTGGTCGTTGAATGGATTTGTCTCAGTTTCTTCATATTTTCATCCTCTTTAAGATTAAGAGTTTGAGAGTTAATGAGAGTTTTCCACTTCAAAGTTATTTGTGGTTGAAAAATGTTAGGCTGTTTCATATGAGCAAAGCAAAGAAGTGTCAGTGTCTTGCATCCTGACACCACATCCACTATATAAAAAAAATAAGCTGACAGATCATTAAAAGGAAGAAGGATTTGAACACTTTTGGCCACATTCGGTCTTTGGATTAAAACTAATAAATAAAGTTAGAGGAAAAGCTTCTTTTTTCATCTGTAAGCATGCATCATCCCTCTCTTTTCCCACCCGGTATCAGCTTGCGTGCATAACTAATAATCCCATTATTTAGCATTACTCTCATGTTTTGGCATGCACTGCTGTTTCAACAAAAGTTCATGCTGAGCCCAAGTGCATCATGGTCCTGTAATGTTGCTGTGACTTTGTATCTCATGCAGCTCATGAAAGTAAACTCTTGCACCTGTCACAACAGCAGATGTCAGCTCTGTCAGAGTGTTTTACGGTCCCCACACAGACTTTCAGCACTGCAGCTCTAGATCAGATGATGTCTCTTCGTCATGAGGCATAATAACTGTGCCAGAATGGCCTGATTTGTGGAACATTATATAATACTTTGTCCTCACACTATATAACTATATGGCATTGTGCTGTTTCATACATTTACAATGTATTTTATTTTAGTATTCCAGTTCTTATGCTTATCACAACTCAATTCTGAGGCTAAGAACAGTTTCTGGACCAGCTGATGTGATGCATGTTATGGGGGAAAAAAATATACATTGTTGTATTTTAATAGTGGATCAGAAACCGCCTTATTACAAGAAATACCACAGGAGCAGCAGGGCTGGACAGACGAGTCATTCCTGAGACTGTACATAAAAGATGGCAAACGTGTTGTCGCAGTCACCGATACAACACATATTTGTTTCTTGACTTCACATTTTGAAGTCTCAGCTTCAGCATTTTGGCCGCTGCCATGGTGATGCCTGTGAAGCATATTTGGACCAAAGGGTGGAGCGCCACAGCATCTTATCAGCTAACGCTAGCAAGATTTGTTAGCAAGCTGCATTCATAAGCTGTAAGGGTGCCATGCACAGACACAGATATCTGTTAATCTATGAAAATAAAAATCTAAAACAAACAAACAAACAAAAATACTAGAATTCCATTCAGTGAGCAAGCAAGTTACACTTTATTTGTTGAGCCCATTTTTTTCCAGGTGAATGTAGAATGTGCTACACAATACATGGGCTCCAAGCACGACTTATTTGATATCCAGTTCAGTGCCACAGTTCAGTACCCACCACTTTTAGCCTTAAGAGTATCCACATTGATAAGTTATAGTTTTATATATATATATATAAAAAGAACAACCAGAAGCTCTGGGTTCGAATCCACCATGGCCCGGGCCTTTCTGTGTGGAGTTTGCATGTTGTACCCATGTCTGCGTGGGTTTCCTCCCACAGTCAAAAGTCATGCAGTTACTGGGGTTAGGTTAATTGGTGATTCTAAATTGTGAATGGTTGTCCGTCTCTCTGTGTTAGCCCTGCGACAGGCTGGAGACCTGTACAGGGTGTACCCTGCCTCATAGGCTCCACCCCCGGTACCCTGAACAGGATAAGCAGAAGAGAATGGATGGATGCACTCATCATAAGAGGGAAACCATTTTAATGCAGTTAATTTGGGCATTTTAACATGGGAGCCTGTAGTGCTTGACTTGCTACTGGCGCCAGCCACAAGTGACCAAACATGCATGTTTTGGCACCTCCACACTGACTTTCTTTTTCAGCTTGGTAATCCCTGTACATATACACAGTATGAATCAACACATCTCATTTTTCAGTGCTTTTCACTCTCGGACTTAAATGTGAGCTATACATCATTTATATGGGTCAGGATGAGAGTTCACGAGTACAATAAATTTAAAGGTGACTTGGTAGTTGTGTGATTTTTGTATGAATTCAAAAGCTATCTCAGCTGCCTGTTTTTGTTGATTTTTGCTTTCTCACCCAAAACAAACATCCTCTACATCCTCCCAGTCTGGATGTTCCAACTTTCACAATATCCCAAACAAAAAAAAGGAAAATGCATAAAACCTCACCAAAAAGATGCTTGGAATAAAATCTTCTTATTTCAACATTTTTTAAATATTAATGAATTCACATGCAAATCTCACTGCAAGCTATTTCATATAAAGAGTTCAAATGAGTATATATCCTTCAATCAGGCTCTAGGTCACTGCAAAAATATTCATGGACTTCTGACAGATATTAGCTCTGGACTTGAAAACATGGCACTTTTCCAACCCTAAATGCCACCATTAAGTTTAAAACTTCACACTGAGACTCACTGAAGTCACACTTTAGAGGTTAGATCCCATTTATGACAATGCCTCATGTACCTCGTTGCTGGATTAATGTACCTCAGCGTTCTATCACACACACCACTAAGCTCCCAATGGCCAGCAAGAGCCGCATTTTTTTGTGAAGGTCGCACAATGTGAATGTAAATAGTTACTCAGCCAAGACATAACTGCCGACAACATTTTTAAAGTCCACCTACTGCCAACATTTGTCTCATTAGTGACCACACAGGTGTGTTAACATGTTGCTTGCTGCATAGTAAAAGAGGAAATGATGTCTTGTAGTCATCTTTTCACGAGCCACTAGACTTCAATTGCATAAAGCATCCTGATTTACGGCTTTATAATAAAAACTGTGGTGGTAGGCAAGAGTATGCGTTATATTTCATAAAAGTAATTTGTGCAGGCTAGAAAGAAGCGGTAGAGTTGAACACACTTAATACTTATGCATGAGGAAGAAAGTGCTATTGTGAATCAGAAAGAATCAGCTGGGAGTGATGATTACAAACACAGGTTATCAGAAAAAGTGCACAACCTACAAGTTTTAATGTAGGAAATAATTGAATTTGGATTTTTTTTAGGCAAAATTACCCCTAGCAATATGTATTATTTGTGCCTGAGCAGGAGCAGTGAGCACAAGCAGGCCACCTACTGGATGGGCCTCGACTAATAACCTACTCTCACCATGGAAACTGTTCTGACTAAATCCAAAACTTGTTCCAAAATCATAACCGCAGTGTTTCTGGCAATTGTGTCCTCAGGCTTTGTCACTGTGCCAAGCTGAAAATGAATTCAAAACAAACGTGAACATGACAAGATCATTTAAAGCAGAACTTTTGTGCAAAGCATGTATTTCTTTTGTCTAAGGTTGTTTAGAGAGTGTTGTGGCATGTGGAGCTTAGTACAAGCCCTGAGAAGGTGTCAATACGACGTCTCACCGAGGATTAGCCAATTTAATTACTTCCACCTCGGCGCTATCACCATCTGCTTTAAGCCTGGATGGGCCTCCTCCAGCAAGATGCTATTCAAATCAATTGCAGCAACCTGCACAATGCTAACATGATAAGCCATGCTGAAGTATTTTCTGGTCTTTGTAAAGCAGTTTGCATTGAACAGATAAGGTTTATTACATCCTACAGTAATCTTTCTAGGTTCGAAAACCTTCCCACTAACTTATTCAGCGGGGGGCTTTGCTAAAAAACCCATTGAAATAAAAACAAAAGGTTTAAATAGAATTAAATTTTGTCAGTTTGTTACTAATCGCCTTGTAGATTTAATGAGATAACTCTAAATACCAGCTTAAGTAATTATGCCTTCATCTTCCACAGTGCTGTTGCTGCTAATGTTAATGAAATTTTGTGTAGAAAGTCTTTCTTTTTGACAACCTGCTTTCCTGGATGATGAACATGGAGCTGCCGGGCAGGAGGAAAAGAGGAAGACCTCAGAGAACATTCATGGATGCAGTGAAGGAGGACATGCAGAGGGTTGGTGTGACACAAGAGGATGCTAGGGATACGGGGAGATGGAGGCAGATGATCCACTGTGGCGACCCCTTAAAAGCAGCAGCTGAAAGAAGACGGTGATTTATGCCATTGATTTTACAAGTAGTACATACACAACATAATCAGTACAGTTTCTTGCTTAAGACAGCAAATACTGTCTAACAATGAATCGTATGAGTCATATAGGTTCATAAACACGCCTGTTAATGAAATGATACTCAGTATAAGGTGTTGATGCTCTGACTGTCACGAACAGTCAATGACTGTGTGGAGAGAGTGAATTTGTTTGATTTGTAGTGTGCTTCCTTGACATTAACGAGCAGAGGATATATAATATATGTAACACTACAGTTCGTCTCTTGGCAAGGTTCAGCAGACTCTACTGTAGCTCTACTGTGAAATAAATCAATAGTCCTGAAACTCAGTAATTGCTGTGAGGCTACTAAAATCCATCATCCAAAATGTTTACTTAATTAGGTTTATTTAACTCTAATGGGTATGTAGGTGAGTCATTTTGAAAGTGTGCTCGTGTAATGGTCTCTGCAGTACTAAGACAAATGACCTTTGAACCACAAAAAGATCAGGCCTGGAGGACAGGAAGAAGTCTGGTCAGTGTATGAGGAAAATAAGGATGGAGGGCTCATTATTGGCTTTTCACTGTCAGTCTCAGTGGCTTCAATGACACACAGGACTCTGTAATTCCCTTTCAGTTTCTCTGTCAGCCTTCCTCACCGAGTCCAAGACAGACAAAAATAGAGAGGGAGGATTATGGAAAGTTCGACAGACAATAACAGTAACAGGCGAATGGAACCGAGATAAGGTGGTCCAACAGATAAAAATAACGACAAAAGAGTGTGCAATACTATTCTGCTTGGGGAAGATGTATTAAAAAGACAGGCCGTGGGAGCAAAAAAAAAAAAAAAATGGAGATGATGAGGTGTGGGAAGAACAAGTTTGTCAGAATTGGGCGAGTGTTAATGAGTATTTCAGGGTGGGGAGCCCTGTGGTGAGAAAAAAAGATAGATTAAAATCTGGACTGTCAATGGTGGAGGGTGCATTAGTCCAGAGATGGCCTCATTTAAACTGTAGACAGGATCAATTGGGCTTCCTAATGCAGTACAACGAGATGGCCTCCTCCGGCAAGAAAGGGTCAAGCACTCAGCTCTTGCATGCAGAATACAGCTTAATTTGACTTAATAATGCAGTTCTGACTTCAGAGAAAATCCACGCATATGCTTCTGCACATACAGCATCAATGGATAAAAGCCAATTTGTCTAGAAATGCTATAAATGCTTGATGGCTATTTATAGCTTTCTCTTGTCTCGTTTTTTTTTTTTTCCATGATAAATTGGAATGAGTTTGTTGTTATGGCGATGGATTCCAAGCAACAGCAAATGCATATTATAGGCAGTAAAATGGACATGATGTGATTTTATTCTCAAGGATTACAAGAAGAGAGCAAGATGCAGTAGTGCAATGTTTTAATTAGTAAGCACTTTCTCTGAAGGTTCATTTACAGCTATTTGTAGAATATACTAACTATTAATCAAGTGAGTAATACATAGAAGTGATATTCCCCATAAAGGTTTGTGTGGCTTTTTAGCCTTTTTTAGCACCTAATTTTGGATTTTGGGAACAGTAATTGCTCTCGTTGCCCTCCATAACCTTTCTAACCACCTGCAGGTTATACTTATCAGCAAAAAAATAAAAAAGTTCAACTACTTCAACACTGGCCATGCATCCATCTTCTTAAGTGCTTATTCAGTTCAGGGTCACAGGCAGGAGGGGTAGACTGTATCTGACACTGAGTTAAAGGCAGGGTACCACCTGGACAGCTCCCCAGTCCACATACATAGAAACACACAATTGTTAGACTACCACTTAGATGACTACTAGACTACTGCACGGCCCTCACATTGGCTAAATGGGTGGCAAATTAACAGCATCTAGCTGCTAAATGCAAAAGACAATACCCAAAATGCATAAATAGGTAATAATAATATTGGTTCCTCCTTTTTAAAAGTGTAACTTCTTACTAACATGTTACTCAAGTCTACAGCCATCTTGGCAATGCCTCCGGGTGTTACAACATACAGAATTCTCCTGTAAGCTCCTATTGAGTTCTATAACAACCAATTTCAAACCACATGCACACTTTAAACAGCAAATCATATCAGGTTTTATAAGATGCCAAGATTTTTTTTTTCAGCGCTTTTGCATTTTACATGATTATCGTCTTACAATTAAAATATCTCTACATAGTATGAGGAATGAGCTGCCGTTACTCAAAAACACTATCAGATGAACAAAAAAATAAAAAGTACTCCCAGATCCCAGAGATACAAAAAAAGAACAAAAAAAAAAATGAGTACTGACTGTGACACTAGGACTAAATAAAATATGGTTGCAGATGTTCAGTACCATGTTTGTTGTACAGTGTTTTTTTTCCCCCACAATAATTTCATCTTTAACATTGTTCTTCTTATTTTTCCTTTTTTTTTGTTGCAGGAACAACAGATGGTCTGTCATTTGTATCTTCTTTGCTTGTACTGCACCTCTCTGCAAAAGTTTTATCGTTAATGAAACAAAATTTGAAACTGGCAAACACAGAGTCCTGTTTGATAAGTGATGATTTTGTTTTTCAGTAATGAGATGCAATTTTAGATATCTACACAGTGTAGGACATCAGGTTCTGACAAGTACACACATGTTTTACAAATACTGTGCAAAGAAAAAGATGTTTCTGCACGAGCTCCTGGTCCAGTAACCATACTGGCCCACCATAGTTAGGCGCCAGTGGCTAACTGGCAAAAACCCCTTTCAGTTTCCAGAGGGATGCATGTCTATTCTACTTATAGACTGATAAGAAAAAAAGAACAGATTTAGGATTATTGTTGATTTCCTCATAGTTTTATATTTGTTGTCCTTATTGTTACCATATGGCAAATTTCAAGTCATTTCTAATTGTGTATCTTTTTTTAAGAGGTTAGGATAATGCTGCCAAGCTGAGTTGTAACCACTTGTGACAAACCACAGCTTGAATGATCACAGGACAGAGTGGCAAGGTGCAAGAGTTTATTAACTATAGAGATGCTGGTTCATAAAAGCCACACAACATATTGACTGCAGCTCTTTATTCAGCAGCCATTTTCTGTCTTTCAACACAACCTTTTTCCTTTCCTTTTCTTTTCTTTTAAAGTAAGAGCCTCCTACTGGTTCACCATTCAACCATGTTTTTACCTGAAGCAGCAGCAGTGTACAGTAGGAAAACAACTTTTTAATAGTCATGCTCATATCTGCTAAATGTAAGAACAGGAAGCATTGGAGTGATGCTAAAAAGGTAATGTTTGATATCAAGTTAAAAGCTACAGAAGTACTGAGAGCTGGATAAAGTGACACTTATAAAAAGCAAAGCTGCTCTCTGGCCACTTTCCCAGGTTGGCCTCTGCTACTTGGCATGATCACAATAAAACTGGTCTTCACAGTTAACCCCTGCTGTGAGGCTGCAGGAGCGACACTCGTCTTGGCGAATCATGCATGATTAAAGTGGACTATTCCAGTATAGACAGAGCAAAAATACTATTACCAAGAGTAAAAGCTTAAATGATTACATAGCTTTCACCTAAGAGCTTGGCTGCAGAGCAGGGCAAATTTTGCAGATACAAGTATTTGGTCTTTCTTTTGGGTGGAGTGCACATTCTAAAGTTCATTTAATCAACATATCTACTCTTATAATAGCTGTGATTGTTAGTAATAAATGGTGACTTCACTCACTAATAATTAATAAATGAGTCCCCTTGTGACATTAACATCTAGAAAGCAAAATAACTCATTCTGTAATCAATCAAAGTGTTTAATGATGACAAAATAAATGTCATTGAAATGCCAAGAGATTTAATTGTTGCTGCTAATGTGGATAAATCAGGAATAATTCACACATTAACAGAACCTTTTCATTTATATGAAAGATGTTTCGCTCCAGTACTAAATTGATGTCATTTCATCTGTCTTTTCAAGCCTCCGAATGCTCCTTTAAAAGGAGCACTGCAGAAATTACAACATTTGGCTGTGAGCCTAATGTCTTCAAAACATGCTAAAAGTGGCGTCGCCATTATGAACAAATCATCTCTAGACCCAGAATCCATTGCTGCTGGTGAAAGCTTTGAAGTATGGCAATGTTCAGAGTATAATTCTGATGCAGTTTGACAAATGAAGATGTTTTGTTTCCAGCAGAATTAATATTGTTGTGTCAGGAGTGAATGTAAGTAACACCTAAATTTATCCCACATTTACAAACACTCAAAAAATGGCTTATAACATAATATATCGCATCTTAATATAGCTGTAAACAGTCACACATTGAATACTTTATATAGCTGTTTACTGTTTATTTACTGTTTTTCACCACATAGTGTGTGGCTGGAAGCTTCAGGAGAAATTTAATAAGTCGACAGTTAGAGAAGGATTTATTTATTTTAAACTATTATTTTGTCTTTTTTTTTTTTAAATAAAAGTTTTATTTTTGTCTAAATCATCATATTCTCAGTGTTTGGTTCAGTTATTTTTTGGCTTTATTTCTGTATAAAATAGTACTTACTCAGGTGTGTTCGCTAAATACTATACTGCATATTTTCAGAAAATTTGAGAAAATGTTACACTTTTCTTATCTGTGGTACACAAGCATTCTTGCAAATTACAATAACTGTACATGAACTGTGGTCAGTCATGTCTGACAAGGTCAAGCCTGACAGAAACTGTTATCACTTATTGATTTTCCCTATCAGATTAATACCAGGCACCACAGGGGTGATATGGATAATAGGGAAGCCTAGCACACAACCTGGAAGTCCCACTGTAGCGTGTAGCTGATGTAACTAGCTGTTAGCCCACATAAATTCTCTGAACTCAGTCACCACAAGCTATTATTTTGTTCCTAACAAAAGACAGAGAGAGCTCTTAGCAGTCCTGACCCCTTCCATCCATTATTTTAAAAAAGTTTGCAGTCTAACTATTGTGCTTTTCAGATACCGGTGACTAAATACCACTTTTTCTTTTCTGTTTTTACAATATTAGCAAAATTGCAAAAATTAAAATGAAGAACCTTATTATTTCTTTTAAAAATTCCTCTTGGTCATATCTAAATGACAGCATAAAAAGCTTGAAATCGCAGCTTATTAGTATTACAGTTTGAGCAGACTAAATAAGAGAGTACATGCAGATGTTGAACTTATTTTATTATTATTGGGGAAAAAAAAAGCCCCTCAATATTACTAATTTTCTTTTGGCCACTTTTGTTACACACAAACAAATATACCACATATAGAGTTACAAGAATCCCCGCTAACATAAAGGGTACAATCACACAAACCTTAACGCTTATAAAAACAAATGAGACGCAGAGAAAAATATAAACACTCATGCTCACAATCCCTCAACAAGCTTAACTGCCCTGCAGTCAGGCACATTAAAAAACAATTAGGCCTCTCTGATTTGTCTGTTTTGTATCGGCAGCAGCCCACAGAGTCCAGCTGCTTCCCCCCCAGGCCTCAGCGGGAAGGAGGTGAGTGTGGGGGTGCTCCTTCAAACAACGAAATAAGGAAGACACAATGATGGGGGGGGGGGGGGGGGGGGGGGGCAACTTCACTGCAGCTCAAGTGTGTTGGACAGAATGAACTGGGGTAGCGTCTTGAGTGTGTAATGGCAGTGGAGTAAGCATTCATGTAAGTCCCACCGGGCAGATACTGTTGCTGCAAAGCTCCCTAATTATGTTGCTAGGTAGGCTGATGGACAGCCAGGGAGGATGTAAAGCCTCTGGAGAGACAATCTTTGAAAGGACACACACACACACACACACACACACACACACACACACACACACACACACACACACACACACACACACAAAATAAGGCGCAGTGTTTGGATTTCTATTAGGTAGATAAACCTTTACTTAAAGGTTGAGGGTAGCTAATTTGGAATAGTTGCAATTAAAACTGAGATATAAATATTTTGAAAAAAATGAGATGCATTTTATTTTGAGAGGTTTGTCATTTTCCTTGTTTTATGGCCCATGTTTGCAGGGAAGCACTCATTTCTACTTTGTCATTTTCTTAAATCACATCAGTCAAATATTGTGTGCTTGATGCTAAAGCTCCAGTACAAGAAAAGAGCATACAGTTTAAACATACACACAGCAAAACTCAGGACAAACCCATTCTGAAAACATAAAATAAGTGATAAAGTCAAATAATAATAATAATATTAAAATAAGCCCTTACTGTACCTGCATTAAAAGCTAAACATCATTTGTAGGATTGTCCACATCCCATTGTTATCATATATGAAAATAATAAATAAATCTCTTAACTGTTCCAGCTCTAAAACATATCTAGTTTCAGCAACATGTAAGTGCCAATATTTAAGTGTGAAGCATACCTCACCCACACAGTATAACAAATTATATGCTGTGGAATAAATTACATGCTGACTTGGCTCAGCTCACAAACACATCACAGAAGCAAAGTGAGTGACATTATACCATATATTTGAACCAAGGTGACAATGCTTTACCTGGAAGAAATGGGTGCTTCTTGTTTTTATAATTTATAATAATATAACGTGGTAACATTTTGACATTTAAGTCACATGCTTCACATGCATCATGTTTACAACCAACGTTAGCCCCCCCGGCCAGGTTTTAAAATATATTTTTTGTGACATTTCATATTTTATTCATGTTATAATATAAAATAAGCACAAAACCAGCTGGCTAGAAATGCACTTGTGGTCATTTTTCTTGATTTTTTTGAGATGCTATTTAAATTCCAGTTTGTAGCACTCACTTTCCATCTGTGGTCATGCAATTACTCTATTACATTTGCAGCTCTTTCAGGTCCGAATTGAACATATACTTTGTGCTTGTCTAAAGATTAAATCTCAGCACTGAGGAGAAAAAGGAAAGCTTTCATGAAATGTACAGAGACTGAATAACTTATTTTAGGTAATAATTCACAGCAAAAAAAAAAACATTTTATTTTACATTCAGCAACAGTCATCATCACAGGAGATTCATGATCACACTGGTTGCAGATTGCTTCACCTTGTCAGCAGGCGA
This sequence comes from Archocentrus centrarchus, assembly GCF_007364275.1. Taxonomy (NCBI): domain Eukaryota; kingdom Metazoa; phylum Chordata; class Actinopteri; order Cichliformes; family Cichlidae; genus Archocentrus; species Archocentrus centrarchus. The sequence goes on from NC_044361.1 coordinate 5,204,393, forward strand.
CTTGGAGGGGGATAATCCCCGCCAATCAATTATCCTTCACAGCCAAAGTCATCAGGCAGCATTGACTGAGTTTATTTCAGCAGTTGACGAATCAAAGGGGGAAAATGAACGGAAGCATTTAAGTGAAGTACGCACATTGAACAAACCTGTATAACCTACTAATGGGATCGTGTGTATCAGCATTTCCCTTTTGGAGCTTGACACTAAAATGAGGGATACAAGTGATTATAAAGTGACTTGCTTCTTTTAGTACTGTGGCTTTGTCACATTTTATGTGGAAATCAACCAATCTGGCAATAAGGAAAAGCAGGATCAGTGTACCGAGATTCAATAAATGGTTCCTTTGCGCAAAGCAGACAGGAACTTGGGTCACTCATCACAAGAACCCACACCGAGGACTAAGTCATTATTTTTTCTCACGTTGTAGAGACCCTTCTCAAATCATCCAGCACAGACTGACTTGGCAAAGTGAGTCTGCTGTCTGATGGGTGGTGTTGATGGTGCTCTCCCTTTGGTACCACATGTCTGCATTTCATAATCAGGAACTTACAACATGCTGAAGAGACAGAGGAGATATGTATTAGAGTCTGGCTGATGGCATTCATTTCAATTGCAACCAATTTATTCTCCCAAATAATACAAGCACTAATCTAATAATGACAAGGAGAGGAAATTGCTTCTCACCAGCACTCTGTCACGCAGGAATACTCAGAATGTGTACGTGTGTGCATATGCGTACGTGTGTGTGCTGGTGTGCACAAATGTGTTGGATTTCCTTCAATTATGAGAATCTGTGCATGGATTTTGTCCATAATTTTAGTTACAGTTTGCAGTTACCTGGATAAATGACAGCATATGTGCTAGTATATGTGTGTGCATGTGTGTTTGCACACACATGTGCATGATTTTGTGTGTGTGTGTGTGTGTGTGTGTGTGTGTGTGTGTGTGTGTGTGTGTGTGTGTGTGTGTGTGTGTGTGTGTGTGTGTGTGTGTGTGAATGACAGGCTGAAACTAATTCTTCTTACCATTATCATTATGAGACAGGGTGAGCAGAGCTGAGAGGGGATTACTGCCTTAGTCATCCTCTACATCACTTACTTTAATAAAACTTCAAGCCTGTGATTACATTTCATATGCAGATACAATATGCTGTGTGAATAGACAATGAGCACCAAGGTTAACTCCTGTGTCACTCCACATTCTGTGCTCCCCTAATGTGCACACGTCTGCTAACACATCAATGGTAACTGCATGGCCTATTAAAATAACTTAGAAATGTAATTACAGTAGGTAAAATAGTGATTTCTATAGTAGGCCAACACTCCATTTACAAGTAGAACGACATTTAAGTGTTTGTGAACCTGCAATATTGGATATCAAGTGCTGCATGACATAGTAAAAAAGAAAGGTGTTAAGCACTTTAAATGAAGGCAACTGGACTTCGTTTTGCTTCATGAAGATATTTCATCTCTCATCTGAGAGCCTTCCTCGGTTCTGAAAACTGATGGGGAGTCCAAGGTAGACCCATTTCAAGCCTCGTGGGTTCTTCAACCTTCACTCGCACCTTGACCCGTGTTACATTAATAACTCACATGACGGCAGAGTGGGACAACGTCTCACAAAGGATCTACACCTTGGCCCCTGTGACCCTTAGCAACTTACATGATTACAGGGCGTGTCAGCGATTTTCAGGGCCACTTCAAAGAAGACAACCCAATTAGGGGTTAAATACCTGGGACTTTCTATCACTTTTTAGATGTGAGAAAGCTTCTTGTATTTTTTCCCCACTGGAAACATTCATTTGAAACATCCCATTTTCCACTTGGATTTTCAAACACTCAAAATTTTTCAATTTGGCCTTCATTTCTATTTTGGGAATATCAGCCACTGCATATATTTCAGAGATGTTACTCTTGAGTTTTTAATGCTTTGGATAATAAGCAAATCAAATTTATAACTTAAAAACACAGAGATTCTGTGTTTAAGTAAAAAAAAAACAAAAAAAACTGCAATGACACATACTGTATGTAAGATGTTCCTGCAGTTGTCCAGTGATAAATGTAGTTGCACAGTGCTATGCAGGTCGAGAGATTACCCTTTTACCCCTTTGATAGCAATAGATACACAAATCAAGCATAACATTATGAGCACAGGCTGATGAAATGATTAACACTGATTATTTCTTCATCATGGTAGTGGGTGGGATATATTAGGGAGCAAGTGAACATTTTGTCCTTAAAGTTAACATGTTAGTAGCAGGAAAAATGGGCAAGCATAAAGATTTGAATGAGTTTGACAAATTGTGACAACTGGGTCAGAGCATCTCCAAAACTACAGCTCCATTGGGGTGTTCTCAGTCAGCACTGGTCAGTATCTATCAAAAATGGTCCAAGGAAGGAACAGTGGTGAACCACTGATGGGGTCATAGGCGTCAGGCTCACTGATGCATGTGGCAAGCGAAGGCTGGTTTGTGCGGTTTGATTCAACAGATGAACTACTGTAATTCAAATTACCAAAAAGGTTAATGCTGATAGAAATCTGATAGAAAGATGTTACACAGTGCATTGCAGTTTGTTATGTGTGTGTGTGTGTGTGTGCATATAAAAAAAAATGTATATATATATATATATATATATATATATATATATATATATATATATATATATATATATATATATATATATATATATATATATATATATATATATGTTAGGGGTGGGACTCGATTAAAAAAATTAATCGAATTTTTTTTTAATCGAATCAACTTGTTATAGTTGGAAATTAATCATTCGCTCAGCTGTATTCCTTGATGTTGAAATGTGTTATGCTTGTTTTAACAGCTTATTTTGAATTAAAGACTTAACATTAAACCACAAAAAGGAGAAAAAGTTCGTTCTCCGTTTAACCAGCTGCTTTTACACAGCTGTGCTTCTCACTCACGGTTGCTAGGCGACATGAGCTACGCAGAGGTGACGGCAGCTGATATGAAGGCTAGCCGCTCACTTCCGGCCTTTGTGGTTTTCGTGGGCTGCGAAAGACGTGGGCCGGGTCCTTCGCAGGATGCGGCCCCTAATTTGGACATTGTGCGTCGATATAATCTGTCTGCCGGGAACTCGTGCACTGAGAAACGTTCCACGGTGCAAAGTGCGATTAAAATGCGTTAAAATTTTTAACGCGTTAATTTCCCCATAATTAATTAATCGAAATTAACGCGTTAAAGTCCCACCCCTAATATATATATATATATATATATATATATAATGTTCAGTGGAGATCATCTGGTTTATTCTCCTGGCTTCTATGTCTCTGGTATACCTTTAGGCACCCCTCTCTCTCAGGACTATGCAGACCAGCAGTGGGGCAGAGCATCTTCTTGACTTGTGCAATTAGCTTGAAGCACTGTTCTCCATATCCCCACTGAGGGTCTTTACCATACCATACAAATTTTTGGCGCTATATAAATAAAATTGAATTGAATTGAACTGAGTTCCTGATGAAGGCTCTTAGGGTCCTGTTGATCTTGTACAGTTTTAGGCATTCCAGGATCCATGTGTGAGGCATAGTCATAGGTTGGTCAGTAATAGTTGGTCAGTCTGGTCTTACAGTCTTGAGTGACTGCTCTGTCTTCCAGTAGCTAGTGTTTTGCTCCTCTGGCATCTCTACCAATTCATTTCTGGGCCCCGTTCATGTATTGAGCCATGTGCCTGTTCATTTTAGCCACAATGATGCCTGACAGGAGCTTCCATGTTGTAACAAGACAGGTTATTGGTCTGTAGTCTGTAGATCCCTCTGGGGATCCTTGGGGATCATGGCCTTCTGTCAGCAATTCCAGGTGCTTCTTATCCATTAGTAGCCGGTTCATTTGTGTTGTCAGGGGCTCAAGAAGTGCAGTCAGCTTCTTTAGCCAGTAGGTGTGAATCATATCAGGGCCTGTGCTGTCCATCTCTTCATATTTGAGACTCTTTCTTGGCTGTCTGCCACTGCAATGGTTACTGCAGCCTGTTGAGGCAGGTTGCTGTGGTCTGCTCTTAGATCCACTAGCCACTGAGCATGGTTATGTGCATCCTTCTCCCATGTGCTCTTCCAGTATTGCTCCATCTCCAGCCTTGGTGGGGTGCTGTTCTCACATTATTCCCCTGCCACTGAGAGTACACCATGGATAGTTCAGTGGAGAGTATTTGGTTTATTCTCCTGGCTTCTATGTCTCTTCAAGCAGTTAGGCAATGCTTTGAGTCTTTGCTTGACAGTTCCTAAGACTTCAGGTATGGACTGCTTGTTGTACTTCTTGGGCACCCTTCTCTTCACCCCTCATCACACCTTTCTGCAGCTCTGATAGTAGACTAACTTCCCTTCATGCTGCCTTGATCTTAGCCTCTAGTTTTGTTTTATATGGAGTGTACTGCTCCTTGTGGCTGTTGTTCATCTTATAGCTATAGTACTATTCATAGACACTAAATCTCTGCTTTGTACTCTTCTTTGTACTTGGCTGTAAATATGCTCTGTAACCATATAAAGATTTTTATGATGGGAGTCAGTGGGCTTCACCTTGCTTTGGAGGCCAGCCTGAAGTGGACACTAGAGGAAGTGTAGTTTTTAGCACTTCTGCACTGGCTTCATTTTTTAGCCCTAGAGGTTTCTGCTTAGGTGAAAATAGTCCTTAGCAAGGATCTAAAATTATCAGTGTTTGGGCAGATCCTATACAAAGGAATAACCAGTTCCAAAGCTAAGATGCAACATCAAATGACCAATCCACCTTTGTTTTTTATTAGATAGTGTTAGATTTAGACTTGAGATGGATGACAGACTAAAATATATGTAAACCGAGTTGCTTTTGTCACGTCTAGATAAAATGATATCATGCATGACCGTACCTGCAGATTGATTTGTGAAATCACTCTTAGAGAAAACTGCCTTAAACTCATAACATCCATATTTTTATTGTAGCTGTTTATTGTAGCATGCTAAAGAAAGATGCAGTAATGCTGTTTTCATTCAGGATCTAAAGAATGGGAAGCTCCACCTATTCAACTTGGGAGTGTTCACACATTATAGTGGTGTTGGCAGGGTTGGATTGGATTTATTGACAAGTTCACTGTTCTTTTTTGGGTAATATTGCCTGTGTCAGAAAGGGGGCAGGCCTGTGCAAGTTTTAGTATCAACATGAAAATACCCTAAAGATTAAATGTATTTTGTACAAATAATGGTCTCTCAAGACTGTTAAATAACCAGAATTGATAAATTACAATACCGAAAAGTGTAGTAGCAGAAATAAATTAGAGACTCCAATAATCTCCAATACTAGAGATTTGCCTTATCTTATTTCCATTGCAGACCAAGCTACAGGGTGGGAGAAATTTTCATAAAACCTTGTTGATATATAGAACAGTCACTGGAAAACTTTAATTTAATTTTAATTTGGAGTCTTAAATTATTTTCACCAAACAGAAGTAGGATTTTAGGAATCTGTACGATTTAAATTTCAAATATTAATCTAAGTCCAACATGCCACGGAAGATAAATTTAGACTGCTTGCGTAAGTAGCAGTTCTGGTGTATAAACACTTCATTACTTCTTAAAAGATCATATACATTATCAGTGTAGCACATGTCAAATTTAACTATTAAAAGGAAATGCTATGCAGAATAAGCCATTTGAGGGGGTCTTCTACACAGATTAACCGGTCAGTATATTCACAATAAGTCACCCGTCGCAATTTGAAGCAAAATGTAAACAAACACTTAATCAAAAAAAAATCCATTACATTATATTATTTAATTATATTATTTATAAAGAATGATTTAAAACCTTAATGTGATTTTTTTTTAATTAGTTCTTAATAAGTTCATAGTTACAGTAAGTAATCAGTGAAGTTTTGTACAGTTGTATGAGTTTAGAGACTAACTTCTTTTGGATGTTAGTAAAAATTAATTAAATGAAAAAGTAATATACTATAAAGCATTAAATAATAATTCTATTGTTGTATCATATCATGCTTTCAAATAAATGTGGCTTTTTTCCTGTATTTGACATAAAACTTTAATCTCTAAAAATATATATATTTACTAGTGTCGATAGCTACTAATAATGTTATCCTTATACAGTAGTACTGTATGTAATTTTAAATTTGATCTGGTCAGCCTGTGCAACTGTTTAACTGTTTGTTAATGTAAATGATCTATCCAGGAAAGCTAGGAAAGCTGCAACTGCCAAGTACCTGCAGAGAGTAAGGCAAGTCCTGAGGAGTCAGCAGAATGGGAACAACAAAATCCGGGCAATCAACACCTACGCCCTGTCAGTCATCAGATACTCTACGGCAGGGGTGTCCAAACTTTTTGGACAGAGGGCCACACATGGAAAAATATACAAAAGGCCGGGCCACTTAGTTCAGGACAAATTTTATATATCACAAGTTATTAAACCAAACACATGTGAATAATCATTGACATTGCCTGGATCACAGTTTTTTATTAATGATTTTTCAATTTTTCATTTATTCTGCTGCTTTACAGGTCTTTTCACTGTTGGCAGCCTCACATTGCTTCTTACTCGGGATCATGATTCCCTCTTCACACCCCTGTATAAAAATGGGGAAATATAAGGGGGAAAGAGGAAGGGTATATGTGAGCTTGTTATGCAAATATGTATGTGGGCTTGTTAACAGATTTATGTTTGTTGCAAAATGTTATCAACTTAAATTGACTGAATTTATAAATTAATTACTTATTTACACATGATTATATAATAATGTATTTTTACCTCACCTAAAATGGGAACAGTGCTGCACTCAGTGGGAGCAGTGATGCTGTGCTTTGGCCTGAAGGATGGCTGGCAGATCAGGAGTAAGTTTGGTGGTTGAGATGCGGAGGACATCACAGAGATGGCTGTCAGTCATTTTGGTTCTCAGTCTGCTTTTGTTCAAAGTTAATAATGAAAATGTTTGCTCACATATGTATGTGGAGCCAAACAGACTCATCATTCTTTTTGCATGGCGTCTCATCAGAGGAAACTTGTCCTTTTCCACGCTCCGATAGAAGTCAGGTAGGGACAAAAGCTGGTGTTGATTTCTCAGAGAATCATCACACTGCATATCAATAAGTTCTAATTGCAGACTCTCTTCCACTTCCTCTGCATCCACCAGGAAGGGAGTCGAGAACAGTTTGATTTGTTTTTCAATATTAGAGAAATCTTGGAAGCGCTGACTGAATTCTGTCATCAGAGATGTGATAACAGACAAATATTTCCCTTTCTTAAGAGAAAGGTTGGCCTTTGGAAAAGCACTCTTGATTTCGGACAGCGTGGGGAAGTGCGCAAAATTAAAGTTGCGTAACTGTGCCTCAAAGAGACGGAGTTTCACGCAGAATGCCTTCATCTGCATATAAAGTTGTGGTACAAGCTGGTCTTTGCCTTGTAGGGTCTTGTTAAGTGAGTTAAGATGATCGGTAAGATCAACTAAAAATGCTAGGTCGGCCAACCATAAAGGATCACTCAGCTCATGAAGCGGGCGGTCCTTTTCTTTCAAAAACTGGTCAATTTCCGACCTCAGGGCATAAAACCGCTGCGGCACGGAGCCGCGACTTAGCCAGCGCACATCACAATGGTACAGCAGGTCTCCGTATTCAGCATCGATGTCTGATAGGAACGCTTGAAATGCTCTGTGGTACAGCCCTCGTGCTCGAATTATGTTTACCGTTTTCACAACAGTGTTCATCACATCGCCGAGCTGGACTGTCTTGGAGCAGAGGGCTTCTTGGTGAATGATACAATGCATTTTCACAGCCTCACCTCTTTAACCTTGGCACACACCATAGAGGCCATTCCTTTGCGCTCTCCGGTCATAGCTGGGGCTCCATCCGTTGTAACTCCACACAACTTGTCCCATTTAAGTCCATGTTGTCAACTGCATCTGATATAGCTTCAAAAATGTCCTTACCCGTCGTTGTGCCCTTTAGACTTCTAAGATCAAGCAGCTCCTCCGTGATGCAAAAATTATCATCAACTCCCCGCAAAAAAATTAACAGCTGTGCGGTGTCTGTGGCATCTGTGCTCTCATCACATGCTATCGAGTAAAAATCAAAAGCGCAAGCTTTATCTGACATTTGATGTTTTAAGTCAGCAGACAAGTCTTCTATTCGCCGCACAACTGTGTTTCTGGACATGCTCACGCTGCTGAATTCCTGCAGTTTTTCCGGGCACATTATTCCTGCAACTTTAGTGAGGCACTGTTTTATGAAGTCTCCATCTGAGAAAGGTTTCCCGTGTTGTGCAATGAGTTGAGCTATCTCGTAGCTAGCCACTGTGGCATTTTCTTGTGCCTTATTAGCACGAAAAAAATACTGTTGCTGAGCTAACAGGCTGGCTGCCATTTGCTTAACTTTATGTTCTCGTTCGGCACCAGTGTAGGATGCATACGTCTGATGTTTGGTTTCATAGTGTCTTCGTAAATTATACTCTTTCATCACTGCCACAGTCTCAGTACAAATCAAGCAGACACACTTCCCTTTCACTTCTATAAAAAGTATTCATTTGCCCACCGTGTCTGAAATCTTCTGCATTCACGCGCTACCTTACGTTTCTTCATAGACGCCATTTTTTGTCTGCCCTGACATTTTTCTTCACTTATCTTGTTTTGTTGAGAAACTGCCTTGTTCAAGATAGTAGCTCCACCTAGTGTTAAAAAAAGTGCAGTGCAGTCAAGCAGAAATTTGACACTGGGGCCATATTGTATTATACTTATTTTAATTTGCTGCGGGCCAATTAAAAATGGACGGCGGGCCGCAGTTGGCCCGCGGGCCGTAGTTTGGACACCCCTGCTCTACGGGGATACTAAGCTGGCCAAATGAGGCGATAGAAGCCACTCAGATCAAGACAAGAAAGTTCAGGCAGAAGAAACTCAAGAAAGAAGAATAGCAATGACAGGACCCATCATGGCAGGACAGACCACTGCACGGCATGTACCTCTGTCAGATAGAAGAAATGGATGATATCAAAAAATCCTACTAATGGCTGGACAAAGCTGGACTCAAAGACAGCACAGAGACACTAATGATGGCAGCACAGGCATGGACCTAATGGAAGATGCTCGAGGAGGACATTGCTGCTGAAAGCAGATCATAAAAAAGCAAGACTAGAATTTGCCAAATTCTGACAAGCCACAAAGCTTCTGGGAGAATGTTCTTTTAGACAGATGGGCCAAAACTAGAGCTTTTTGGCAAGTCACATCAGCTCCATCTTCACAGATCCAAAAATGAAGCATACAAAGAAAAGAACACTGTACCTACTGTGAGACATGGAGGAGGCTCAGATATGTTCTGGAGCTGCTTTGCCACATCTGGCACAGGGTGTCTTGAATCTGTGCAGGGTACAATGAAATCGCAAGAATATCAAGGCATTCTGGAGCAAACTGTGCTGTCCCTTCTGCCTTTATTTGTAATTATACAGAATCTACCAAGACACACAACTAAAAACACGCAGGAATTGCTATGAAGAAACTACTGGACTATTCTTAAATGGCCTTCTATAAGCCCTGATCTGAATCCTTTTGAACATTTGTTGAAGGAGCTGAAATATGCAGTCTGGAGACAGGCCTCATTTAAACCTGAGACAGCTGGAGCAGTTTGTTCAAGAGGAGTGGGACAAAATATGTCTGTACATGACAAAACTACACTAAATGTGCTACTTCCCAGCACTGCCCAAAGACAATCACATGCTACCGGGAAATTATTTTAATATAGTCTAGCATGTCATTGCTCACTACTTGTCTTTGATCCTGTGCAATTCTGAAAAATAAAATAATCATGTCAAGCTGACCTGCCTGAAATGGTCTTTTTTTGATAGGCTGCAAAGGCAGCCTATCTTCACATGATTTTGCGTGTGACTCTGTGTGCGCGCATGTGTGTGTGTGCGTGTGCGTGTGTGTGTGTGTGTGTGTGTGTGTGTGTGTGTGTGTGGCCTTCATGCATGTCAGGCCTGGATCAGACTTTTTTAGAGTGTGTGTGTGTGTGTGATTCCCCTGACACACCTCACAGAGGGAGGTGAAGGACTACAGCAGAGTTGACAGTGCATGACTAAATGCCCCCCGTGAACCTGCCTGAATGAAGCTGACTGCTCCAATGAGGCAGGGTAGACGAGACAAAGCACATGTGAGTAAGGGACCAGAGAGTGATGGAAGAGGCTGGGCTGGATATGTCAATCTTCCCTGCCAGGGGACAAGGAGACTTTGTGTTGGGGCTAAAGGATGGGAAACTCGGCATTGACCAGACCATAGTGGGACACTGAAAAACCAGAACTATTGTTCCTTGATTTCATTTTGAGCGCGTTTTGTTTCTTTGGAAAAATGAGGAAAACTTGGTGACAATAAGGTTGATGGATGTCTGCACCTCTGCCCTCGAACATCTGTGGATGATTATTCTTTGTGCCATGGCAGTTTTGAGTTTTGCAGGAAATTGGTGAAAGGGAGAGGTTTGATTTTCCACCTGATGGGCCTATTGTTCACAGCAAATCCACTGAGCTGGTCTCCCAAGCTGAGGCCAATGGTTAGGTCCATAAGTACTAGAACAATGAAACAATGTTCGTAATAATCTCTCTGTACGCTGCCATAGTAGATTTTAAATCAAGTAGTAATGATGTAATTAAAGTGCATACTTTCAGCTTTAAATTTAATATAATTACTGCAGTTTTTATATACGTTCCCCCATTCAATGAAGTTGACTGACAAGCAACGTCATGGCTAGATAATGTCTGTTTCTTTGTTATCCCATGACAAATTATATAGATAAATAGGAAACTCCTGTTTCCCCCCATCAAGGAGAAGGCCAGATTAGACTGTCCTGCATGGTGGAAAACCTGGACACAAACCCAGAACAGAGAAATAGAAGTTCAGGATGTTTATCATGAGCCAAAGGGTGAAAAACACAGTGTCTGAATGCCGGGGCTCCGGGGTGTGGGCAGATACTAGTGATCTCCTTCTCGCTCCATGGCTCTTTCTGATTCACCTTCTCCAGAACTCCAACTCCTCCTCCATCTCCTTTCCTCTGATTCTCCAAATCTACCTCTCACCATATCTACAATATAGAATATGAAGGTCAAAACAACAATTTCTTACTTATACTCACAAATAAAGCAAGGAGCCAAACAAGAGTACCACATACAGTGCAATGTTAATTTTGACAGCAAATTTTGATTTGGTTTTAGTCATAGTCTTCTGACGAAAATGTAATTTAGTTTTAGTCATAATTTAGTCTGAATAGTTTTAATAATCTGAATAGTTTTAGTTTTAGTCTAGTTTTAGTCGATGAATTATCTTAAGGATATAGTCAACTAAATCTACAGTCGACTAAAATATAAAGGGTGTAAAATATAAATGCTTTTTCTTCAGTTCCCTTGAATTAGTCATTATACACACAAAAAAATAAACACTTTTTTAAAGTTATGGAATATTATTAATAATATTAACATTAGCGTTTCACCTGCTTCCCACACACCTGATCATTAACACCACCTTACTGAGATAATCCGAGCGTTTTACAGCAGGACGCTCTGAAAGGTACAGGGCAGTGTTCAGGACTAAGATTATAAAGGCTAATCCACCGCGGTGTGGAGAGTTTCTCTAAACACAAACGCTAAACTGGGAAAAACACTTTACACTGCATGACATTAAAATGCTTACCTTTGTATGGAGATCTGGGTGACTGGTTTGCAGACGTCGTTTAAGATTTGTTGGGTTTTTACCCGAGATAGTCGCCCCACATGGTTTACACATCGTTTTGTTTGTCACAACGTCAAAGGACAAATGTGTCCATCAGCTCTTCTCTTTCTCCCTGCTGACATTGTTTACATAACTTAATTCTATCAGAAGCAACGACCAATCACAGGCTAGTTTGTCCTTCCTGGGTTTAGAGCAAATTTGTGCAACTGTGCGTTTGATTGGATGTTTTCCTAACTTGTCCCTACCTTTCACAAAATTAAATAAGTTCTGATTGGATATTGTCCCCACCAAGCATTTTCGTCATTTTTATTCGTTGACAAAAGTGTCACTTAATTTCATCATCGTTTTTTTCAATTTAGGCAGTTTTTATTTAGTTATCGTCTCGTTTTCGTCATTAAAAAAAAGGGTCATTGACAAAAACTATGATGAAAATATTTTGTCAACGAAATTAACAGTGATACAGTGCAACAATCTGACATCAACTGCGCAAAAGCTTCCGCTTCAAGTAGCTCAGCCATAATCAGTTCAACTATGACCAGGTGTGCAATCATGAGGGCGGAGACCCAGGTAAATGGTAAATGGACTAGTTCTTATATAGCGCTTTTCTACTCAGTATGAGCACTCAAAGCGCTTATACAACCTGTTTACATTCACCCATGCACTCCCATTCATACAAGCACTTCCATTTTTATGAAGCTAAGTGCTTTTAATTAACTAACATTCACTCACATTCATACTCCGACAGAACGGTCGGAGAGCAACTTGGGGTTAAGTATCTTGCCCAAGGATACATTGGCATGTAGCCCGGAGTAGCCAGGATTCGAACCGCTGACCTTCCGATCAGTAGGTGACCTGCTCTACCTACTGAGCTACAGCCACCCCAATAATACTAGGTAATACTCAGTCTCTGAAACACACAAGCAAAGGAACACATGACCAAGGGCAAAAAGAAAGGGTGTCCAGGAAAATTGGGAAACCAGGACATAGACTTTGCCAGAAGTCATCTGAAAGAGCCTACACAGTTATAGCAAAAAAAAAAAAAACATTTTGGACACATGGAACCACGATTGACCTGTAAAGATGATTGGAAAAAAAAATATGGAAAAGGAGAGAAACAGCTGATGATCAAAAGCATACCACATTATCTGTCAAACATGATGGAGACAATACTGTGGTATGAGCATATATGGCTGCTCATGAAACCAGGTCACTAGTGCTTACTGACAACATGACTGCTGATAGAAGTAGCAGGATTCTGCTGCCCAGATTCAGCCAAATACTGCAAGACTGATCAGACAACACTTGACAGTTCAAACGGATAATGAGCCAAAGCAACCCAAATGTTATTTCAAGGCACAGAAACGGGATGTTCTTCAATGGATAGTTTGTCCGATTACTTTTGAGCCTCTGAAAATAGATGCCTATATATAAAAATTGCAGTAATTCTTAAAAATGTATTGCATAAGTTAAAGCTGAAAGTCTGCAGTTCAACTGCGACTCGATTATTTGATTTAAAATCCACTGTGGTGGTGTACAGATGGGAAAACAAATCAAAATATTGTGTCATTTCTCCAAAATATATGGCCCTAACTGCATTTCTATTGTTTAATTTTCTTTTTTATTCTATATTCCAAAAATAAGCACAGCAGCAAAAAGGTCAAATAAGGGTAAGCATTTACAATAGCCACATTTTTTGGGGGGAATGTAAAGTCAAGTAATGGTGCTTGAAACCAGAGTCTGGGTAAGCCCATATTGAACTAATCAATCACCTAATTCAGTTTCTTGTTGAAATTGGCTAATTATCCTGGAGCCCAGAGGAAAAATCAATCTTGCTGATGAATCTGATTGGGTCAGCCACACTCCAGCTGATTATAAAAGGAGCTTGATTGTGTAGGAAAAGGTGTCGACCATCTGCTGCCATTGAAGAAAACAAAGAACTTTGGCCTGTTATTTGTTCTCCAAAATATTAGATGGCACTTTAATCTGAATATTGACTTTTTTTTTTATACTTAAGCAAGGAGAACTGCAGCCACAGAAAAATGTAGCTGCTGAACACTATAAAAAGAGGGGCAGACCAGTGGTCATTCATAAATTCAGAGTATCAGGAACAAAAATCAGATAACACGACTGTACCATTGGAGATTCATACACAAAACTGAACTGAATATTGTCAGCGCTCCGTGACTCTTTTATTATTAAAAGCGAGAGCAGAGATTAGGTGTCAGTTCTGATAGATAACCTTGCGGTGCGACTGCATAAGCTCTGGTTTTGATCAAGGTTAGGTTTGTTGCAGTCTGTGGGTTTAAACGTTATTGTATTTCCTTGGCTGACACCAAATAATACAATTAGGTTTTCTTCTGATTTCTGTCATTTGAATCATGCTTCAAACTGACATTCTGCAATCTCAATTTCATTAGCACAGATGCCGAGGCACTCATATTATATTGCATGCTTAGTTGGCAGTGGACACTGCTTTGCCTTTAAACTTATTTTTTTTCTGCATTTATTTTGGTTTATTCATCATTTTGAAGCAAACAACCAATTATGCAAATAGTACACAAAAACAACCCATTCAGCAGATTTCAAATGGTCTTTTTCTTGTCTTCTCTCAGCGTCTGTTCTGGGCTTTGTGTATTTTTGATAAATCAAGTAAAGCTACAGGCTATGCATCACTCTGTGTCATCTGTCAGAAGGAAATGAATGGTTACTTGGAGCTTTACACACAGCTTTTGTATCCTGTTCCCTTTGAGGATAGCTACCATGGGAGAGCAGATGAGAAGAAGTGAGCAACAAAGAAAAATCAGATTTAGAGTCTCCTCTGAGAAATGTATCTGCGATATTAACATCTGATATCTGAAACATGACTGCTTGTGTGTACATCAGGACAAAGTACCCTTTAAATTTTCACAGGATGTGCCACTGTGTCTGGATGATGAGTAAGTAAAGCAGGGGGAGAAAAATCAATACCAAACACAGGGGTCTGTGGCAAATGAGGGAATGGAGATTCACACAGCAGTCCACTAAAAATAGATTTAAAAAACAACTGAGAAGATAGGAGTCAGGCAGCTCAGGGCCAGAATCTCTGAGTGTGGCAGTCTTTTTAGGCCTTCAAATCCCTGACCACGCAGAGTAGGCCAAAGCCAGCCGCCTGCAGTGTGCCACTCCCGTCCCCCCACACCACCTTATCATTCATTTCCACTCCTGTCCTTGGAAAGTAATGCAGTCTTCACATCCAAGTCCTGTCCCATCCCTCCGCCCCATCTCTAATCCAAGTGTCAACATTCGCCTTGGAGCACTTGTCAAACACTTAGATGAAGCATGCACATATGGTGAATGCCACATACACATAGTTGGATACAGCACACACACACACACAAACACACACATACACACAGATGGATCCTCTGACAGGGCTTTCCACATAAAGTGACCAGAACATATGCCTGTCAGCACATACTGACAATTAAGGGCCAGATTGTGATGGGACACAGTTGGGTCCCTCTGTCTTTGTTTATAGAGCTCTGAAAGACGCGTCTACATTTATAGAATTTTACAAGTTGTTCTAACAGCAACCTCATTATGGGACTTCACAATGCATTCCATTTATGCACCTTTGGCATCAAAGATGTCCCAAGATGGCACTGCTAAATCCAGATTTAGAGCTAGTAGAGGTTCCATTAAAAGTTGTTTGACTTTCACATCTTCAGTTGAGGCCAAGACCAGAAAACACGGACTCAGAGCTAAACTCGGTCTTGACTGCCTCCACACAATTGTAAGGAGCTTCCTATAAGTTTTATTATTATAATTTGAACTGAATAACCTCAGTGTACCCCACCAGCAGATGGGGACCACTGACACAAGACCTCACACTGACGCTTTTTTCTTTGTTTTTGAGAAATTCTGAATATGGAGCTGCCATGCATGATACAAAATGGAAGACCTCAGAGAAGACTCATGAAGGAGGACATGCAGAGGGACAGGGGGAGGTGGAAGCAGATGACCTGCTGTGGCAACCCCTAAAGGGAGCAACTGAAAGAAGAAGAGTATGAGAAATTCTAATATTTCACAAATTTGTTGCTGATACTGTGCATTGGCATTTGGGGATTTAAAGCAGCAGCTCATTAATTCTGGACCAGATTAAGGTGCATTAAATCAGGGCACAGTTTATTTGCATGTTAAAACCCATTCCACTCCCTCCTCATAATGTATACCTATTAGTTTTAAGTTCATAATATATGCTGTGGCAACCCCTAAAAGGGGGCAACCACAAGAAGAAGAAACTTTAAATCCATACTTATCAAAGTCAACAGTCACATGTTTTATATTATTTGTTATTGGTGGTGACCGGCCTTCCTGGAATTTGTCCCCTCCTTTACTTGTAGGTCACACATCTTATCACACACTCTCCCACACATACACACACATATGCATAAACTCATACTTTAAAACATCCCGTTCTTTTCCAGTGTCGCACATACTGTCTGAACAGTGACTTACTGTACTTTCTCTTCATCCAGACGGACAGACCTGCACAGCTCATTTCTTAGCATTATATCGGAATTTGTAAGGCTGTACTTTGTTATATCACTCTGTGTTACTCTAACCATAAAAACGCCGTTTATTTTGCCACTCTTGCTGAGATCATTCTTGATACACATGACTCCAGCTGCGCCATAATTACTTCCTATTTTCTACTGTTTTCTTTACATCATGATCCTTGACTGACCTTCTGTTCATAACATCATTACACTTCTCTCATTCAGAATCATTACAGAATGATTACTCTTACTCATTTTATTACATTCATAATGCTGCATTAGCACAATCACGTAGATATTTATTTCTGAAGTCCATATGTTACCAGCTATCACAGAGCTGGATATGAAGTCCCTTATTTAGACAATCCTGGGGGAACGAGGTCTCAGGGATCTCAGCCTCTTTGACAGTCTGAATCGTTATTCACGGTCCTGTTTTTCTGTCCATTTGTGTTGGTGTTTGGCAATGCAGAGTGAAGGATTTTGGGTGGGTATGCAACAAATGCAGACTTGGCTGTGCCAGCAGTGGCAAGAGTCATAGCCCTAAGGGCTATCATTGCCTTAACAATTGTTTTGTCAAATTTCTGGACAGCTGCCACCTTACTCCCTTGTGGCCTTTAGCTATAGTAACAGACTGCATGCATGATTGTCCCTGGGTCTTGGGACAAAGGTTTTGAGTTTTTGGGGCATTTAGGTGTTCTCTAGTTTTGTGTTTTCTGATAATGCTTCTGTATTCTGTATTATTTACATTTTCAGGTTTTAGTTTCATGTCTAGTTCTGCTCCTGGTGTCGGGTTGCTTGGTGCTTTTGTTTATTCCTGTATTTCTGTGATTGACTCAGTCCTTCGTCTCTGTGTTTAGCTTTTGTGCAGTGAGTTTTTAATCTTGCCTCCCTATTCAGTTGTAGCTCTCTTCCTGTCTTATTTTGATAGTCTCTTGTTTCACGTGCTTTGGGTTTAGTTCTACTTCCCTTGTCTCTTCATCTGTGATTAGTTTCAGCTGCTCTCCCACCTGTTGCCTGTTCCCTCGTCATCCTGTGTGTGTGTGTATTTATTGTCTCAGTCTCCCCCCCATCCTTTGTTGTGTGCTCCCTCGTGTGTGTTTCCTTGTTCCATGGTTCCTGGAGGTTCCTAGTTTCTGGGTTATTTGCACCTGTTCAGTTACTCCATGTATTTTTGTGTGTGTATGTGAGTGTGTGAGAAAGAGCTCAAAATTAAAGCTGCTTTCAGTTTATGTCAGCCTTCAAGGTCTTGCATTTGGGTGTACATCCTGCCTGCCATGCAGCTGAACTTGACATAAAGCACTAAATACATAGTGTGTCTGTGGATGATTAATAATACTCACATATATTCTGCTCTATCTGATTTCAAGGTAAAATAGAGCATTACCAAACAAATAAAGACTGATCATTACAAGTATAATGTGCATGTACGCAATAACACACAGACCTCCAATGTCTTAAACTTAAACTGACACTCACAAAGAAGGAAATATAAACACACCACACCTGGACTTGTGTGGAAACCATTGCAAGCACAGCTACCACCTCAGCGTCTGTTTTTATTTCACTGTGGTTAACACTGCTTCAAGGTCTCGAGAACAGCGTTTCATACATACATAAAATATGAGCACTAATGACCAGTTTTACCATTACTGCAACGTGCAATTACCATCATAATGATTTACCATTCATTTGCTTTCACAGCAATGCGAAGAATTGGGTTTAATTAATAATTTGCTAGTGAGGAATTAATTGGAGAATGCGGGCTGTCACAGCTGTGTGAGTGTCCCCTGCCTTGCGCGGAGGGTACAATTAAGTGATGATTGCCAGGGCTGCCATGTTGAAACGTGACCCAGTTTGAAGACCAAAACGAATGGTGACAACTGCAGTTTGGGAGGCAAAGTGACACTGACAAAAAAATGGAGGGTGTTGGGTTTAGGTGTCATCACTGTGTCATCTCCCATGGAAGCTGTCTTCTGCTCTTGGACAGGGGGCTGGGTATTCATTTTGTCAAACACACAGATGCACACAAACGCATGCACTTACATGGTCTTTTTCACTGTTTGTATTACAGAGAAGCTGCGAGCATTATGGCACCTATGTAGTTTATGAATGACCTATATAGCCTCTGTATTGTCAGAAATGCATCAACACCAGAGGCCGAATATTTCTGCAACATCCAGACATTTTAGCATTTTGCATTTATGCCACTTGAAAAATTTAGAGAACAAAACATTGAGCTTCATGCCCCAAAATATCAAAAAACTTGCATCCAATTTTCAAGACAGAAAGAAGATTGGTATTTTTAAAAAAAACATATTTGTGGGGGAAAGGGAAAAGAAACCATCCAAAGCAATCAATGGCTGAAAAAATTAGATTTGCAAATGATTAGCATTGTCTTCTCCATCAGTATCATCACAGATGACAGCTAATTTTAGGCTAATTAATCAGACAGGAATAAAGTTTCTGCCCACAACTGTCATTAACTAGCGGATGCTCATAAGTGATGTTTAAGCTATGATGATTCTCTCATCTTTAACACACAAAATGAATGTCAGTATAACACTGACCCTCATGATGACCCTGGGATTTTTTTTAGCCCCTAAAGGCCAATGATGCCATTAAATAGCTGATTTAGAAAAAAGCAATACAAAACACATTTTTCCAAAACTGCTCAGTGTTCAGAACGAGCTGAGAATGAAAGCGGCCCATCTACGTTCCTACCCTTACCTGATGGTCACAAGCTTTGGGCGGTGACTGAAAGAATGAGATCACAGATGCAAGCAGCAGGGGTGAGCGTCCTCTAAAGGGTGGCTGGGCTGAGCCTTAGCGACAGGACCCTGGTCATTTGGGAGGGCTTGGAGTAGAGCTGCTACTCCACATCAAAAGGAGCCAGTTGAGGTGGTTCGGGCATCTGCCCAGAATGCCTCCCGGGCACCTCCCATGTGAGGTGTTCTGGGCATGTCCCACCAGGAGGAGGCCCTGGGGCTGGAGAGATTGCAACTCGTGGCTGGCTTGGGAACGTCTTGTGTCCCCCTGAAAAAGCTGGAGGCGGTGGATGGGGAGAGGGAGGACTGAGCATGTTTATCCTGTGACTCAGACCTGCATAAGCTGCAGAAAATGGATAAATAATATTGTTTATGTACACAAAATTTGTACTGTAAATACTTCTAGAGTGCTAAAAACATCCATAGCAACGTATCTAAACAGGTTTACATTATGGGATTACAGCTTTAGCCTGTCACTACGACCCCTTTCATATCACAAAGTAATTTAAGCCATTGTCACCACCACTTTGAAATGAATTATCTAACTAACCTCCACTTATAATCTCATCCTTTGGTTTAGGTAAAGAATATGGATTCTTCAACACTGGTGAGCACTGGTGCAATTGTGTAAACCTAGCACAACCCCTGGTGACCTTTGAGCAGATCACCTGACTCCATACAGTGAAGACGGTGCAATAACATATAACCATGTATTGTATGACACAATCAGAATGAAAATAAATAGAAATCCAATCAGAGTTTTATTAAAAGCAAACAAAACCAGTCAGATTGTATCTACCTGCTGCCGAATGGTGGTCACTGACCTTAGCACAGCCAGACACAAAGGTAATAACCAAGCCTGTTCCCTGGAGGTCTCCTTTCTGTCCTCTAATCCATGTGAGACGAGCTTTGTTGCTCCACTGGAGATGGCAAACTACAAAACTGAGTCTCAGCACTGTCATAGGGGTCATGTGTTCGGATCACACACCAGCAGCCTTTCTGTATATTACACGATCAACCCCGGACAAAGCAAGAACAAAGAGAGAAAGAAAAGTTCAGAAGTGGACAGGCTCCCCTTGACAGACAGTGGTCACGATGAGGGACTGGAGACATCAGCAATGCTGCCTGGCTGGATTGTCTATTTTTGCCACTGGTCCCAGGCTGATAGAAACTTGAAAGGATTATGCACCTATCCACTCTCCTCTGTAATCCTAAAAGAGGACAACAAACACCTGAGGCACTACGCCTCCACAAAGTCCACAAAGATTACTATATACAATGTTGACAGGATGTTTGTGACTTAAAAAGCTGCATTCCTCATTTACATCTCCCTTTTTCCATTCAAGGTCGGACATCTTCCCACGGGGAAACTACTGGTGGCAATATAGATAAAAACAAGTCCAGGCTATCTTGCCTGAAAAAGTTGTCAGATATAAGGACCAAGAGTGGTCATGCCTTTAGAAGAGATTTTCATGAAGGTATTGCTTGCTTTTCTGCTTTTAAAGCTCTTTTATGTGCTTGAGTGATTTAAAGCAAGCAGAGATTTGATGGGCAAACAATCCTGCTTTTCCATCTTGCAACCTGCATCCCGCACATGTAGTAAATTGTATCACACCTGTCTATAAAAATATTTTTGCATTTAGAACCACCACTGGTTTGAATCAAGGGGGCAACCTTCAGAGCCAAAAAATTAAGGAGCACAGAAGTGCCAGATCTGCAGTTTGGTCTCTTGAAATTGGCTCCAAAAGCAAGTCCGTCTCCACAGACTCCCAGGTTAAAATGCCCAACTTTAAAGAATTAGAAAGCATATTTACAGTCTAGTCCAAAAAGACCATTTGGACCTCTATGGATAGTTTCCCTCTTCATAACAAATCAGAGGAGGTTGAATTTTTCTCATCCCCTGGATA
Organism: Archocentrus centrarchus; assembly: GCF_007364275.1. Classification (NCBI taxonomy): domain Eukaryota; kingdom Metazoa; phylum Chordata; class Actinopteri; order Cichliformes; family Cichlidae; genus Archocentrus; species Archocentrus centrarchus. The sequence goes on from NC_044361.1 coordinate 5,225,307, forward strand.
CTGAAATTTGGGGCTTGGTCACTTTGACGGGTGTCCCCACACAGACAGCTGCAGCTAATCAGTATCCCAAGCATCACCTCTGCTAACCAGATTCACTGACCTGCACATGTTTGTGTTGTTTCATATCATGTTATAAATATTATGGCTTGCCATGTGGTACAGGCCACAAAGTTTGTGCTTGAGTCTGTGTCTTAACACTAATTAGCTATCATTAGCTGATAATTTAGCACCCTAGCCTTTCATCCAAATTTGGTAACTCCTGGCTTCAAAAAAACAACATGGAAGGAACCAAAATGCCAAGCCCAAAAAAAAAAAAAAAAATTAAAGTCAGTGAGTGACGTCACTGTGGCTTTGTCCATCATTTGTGTGTCTATGACATGAATATGTCAGTTGCCCTTGTAATTTCTTTGATGTTTCCTTTCAAGAAGTTTGTTTTATGAATCATGGAGCGGCTGCCGACCCAAAAACTTCCAAACACAATCAGATGAATACACTCGGTGCAGCGATTTGCTGGAGGTGGAAGTGGTAGTCTGTGCACTCCACTCAACATCAAATTAAAGTAAAAGTGGCCAAGGTATTGATTCAATTTTGACAGAAAAGGTTGAGCAGCATATATTAAATTTCAAAACTGTCTTGACCTCTTGGATGTCTCTGCTGGAGCACAACATTTAAAAGCATCCTGTCTTATCAGTGCATACAATGCTGTGCCAGTGCAGGACAAGGCCTGCCAGGAAGTAAAGCAATAATTCTGGGCTTGGTAGTGGATATTATATGAAGAAAAAAAAAAAAACCATTACACTGAATCTTTAAAATGTCTGCTTCTGCAGATGACCATGGTTAAATCATCAAACTCAGGAAAACTGCTATCCTACGATGGAACATAATTCAGTGTTTGCACAAAGTCAGAACACCATATCTGAACTCTGACAAATGTCTTTTTTTTTTACTTGAAATTACAATTTTGTTCTTCAAGCTGCTGTTAAAGAATTGTCCATGTGCAGCAATCACAGCCTTGCAGACCTTTGGCTTTCTAGCTAATAATTTGTCAAAGTAATCTGCAGACATTTCCTGAAACGCTCCTGCATGATGGATGTGCTCTTACTGTCCAGCTGGTCTCACATGAGCTCAGCAGTGTTGAAATGAGCTAACCGTGTGGGTCAATGAATTTAAAACAACATTTAAACAATAACTGATTAATGGAATCATTAATCAACATAAACCATTAAGTACTTTTGAAATACTAATACAAACTATGCAACAGCTAGTTGTTGCATAGTTTGGAGCTGTGCTTTGCATTGTTGTCTAGTGTGAGATGGTAAGTGATACAAATCAAATGACATCCACGTGTTTTGGCATAACCTTGTTCAAGACCCCGTTAACCTTTACAGATTTCACACTTTCTAACTACCAAACACTACATTTCCTCCTCCATGCTTGACAGATGATATCTTCCAGCATCTTTTCATGTGTTCTGTGTTTCACAAATGTTCTAATTTTTGATCCAAATGTCAAAAATTAATTATTTTCTTCCTCTATCAAATGTCAGTTCTGTTGCCCATCTTAATCCTTTTCAATTTTTTTGGTGAGTCACCGCCGTGTTTCGTTTCCTTAATAACTGTCTTTAGAATGGAATCGCCTGTTCACTGTTGACACTGAGATTGGTGATTTGTGGGTAAAATTTAATAAAGCTGTCAGCTGATGTCCTGTGAGGCTTCTGTTTCTCAAATTAGAGACTCTAGTTCTAATGTATGCGTCCTTTTGCTCAGGTGTGTATTACACCGGGGCCTCCAGCTTTTTTTTTTTTTAGATTGCGTAGCATCTAAAAAAATTACTCACATTTTAGAAACTACACTATTTTGGAGAGGACTCTAGAGCAGTGGAGACGTGTTCTCTGTAGTGACGAATCACGCTTCTCCATCTGGCAATCCGATGAGTCTGGGTTTGGTGGTTGCCAGGGGACAGTCATTGTCTGACTGCATTGTGCCAAGTGTAAAGTTTGGTGGGGGGGGGGTTTTGGTGTGGCGGTGTTTTTCAGGAGTTGGGCTCGGTCTCTTAGTTCCAGTGAAAGGAACTCTTAATGCTTCAGCATACCAAGACATTTTGAATAAGTTCACGCTCCCAACTTTGTGGGAACAGTTTGGGGATGATCCCTTCCTGTTCCAGCATGACTGCAAACCAGCGCACAAAGCAGCTCCATAAAGACATGGATGAGTGAGTTTGGTGTGGAAGAACTTGACTGGCCTCCACAGAGTCCTGATCTCAGCCCAACAGAACACCTTTGGGATGAATTAGAGCGGAGACTGTGAGCCAGGCCATCTCGTCCAACATCAGTATCTGACCACACAAATATGCTTCTGGAAGAATGGTCAAAAATTCCCATAAACACTCCGAAACCTTGTAGAAAGCCTTCCCAGCAGAGTTGAAGCTGTTACAGCTGCAAAGGGTGGGCCCACATCATATCAAACCCTATGGATTAAGAAAGGGATTTCACTCAAGTTCCTATGCATGTGGAGGAAGATGTGCAAGCACTTTGTGTACTTTCTGATATTTTGAGGACACAAAGATTGTGCTCCACACACCCAGTTACATAAATTTATTGCTTCATTAGTCAAAACAACAGCTGTGTTAACATTACTGGAAATATGTTTTCTAATGAAAAATCAGCCTTTTAAAATTATAAACTTTGATGGTTGCTGAAAATGCCTATAATTTTTCAAAAATATTTTATGGTTTATGTTGATTAATGATTCCATTAATCAATTATTATTATTATTTACAACATCATACTATATTATTAGATATATTAGATATGTTATATTGCATAGTTATTTTAAAAACCAGGACATTTCTAAGTGACTCCAAACTTTTGATCCATAGTCGACAATATCTTTTAGCCACAGTGAGCCAGCGTGCACCATCCTCTGTTTAGATGTTACTTTAAAGTATCGCTACCACGCTTCATCCTGCACTCATAAACGTCAGAAAGATAAATGGCTTTTTAAAAAAAGAAGAGCACGATTCAAACGGAACAAGTCAAGCATGTAAAGCGGGAACAGAAAAGGTAAAATCGAGACCTCCAACTAAACGCCTGGAGAAATGAACTGAGGCATACAGTGTATCTGCGCTGCTCCCTGCTTCTACAGGCCAGTGATGGATGGAAGTCAGCAGATTGTTGCAGCCCTGACCAATTCATCCAGGAATGTTGTGACATCTATTTCTAATGGCATCTGTGTTCCATGAGAATCAAACCTAACACTGTCTGACAGAAACATATGTCTCCGTTGTGCATGTATGACTCTGGCTTTCGCGGCTCAGCTCTGCTATAGGGATGAAAAGAGAAGCTTTCTCTCACGGGTTGTCACTAAGACATTCGGGAGCTGCTCCTCTGATGTGCAGGCTGCCCAATAGCTGACGGACAGGCGCTAACTTCAAGAATATTTTATTTTACATCAAATAACCCACCACTGTTACAACAGCTATTGCAGAGCTATTTCAATCAGATCCTTTGGAGAACAAAACTGAATTTTCAAATAACTCTAGTGATGGTGTGGGAAAAAAGGCATGGGAACCTTGGTAAGAATAATAAAGTGCAAGGTAAGGACTGTGATGCTGTTTTTCTATACATTTAATTTTTTTTCACTTGTTAACTGTATTTCACTCTATTATAACATCCTCACAAGTGGGCAAACAGAGCTGCATAGTGGACACATTTTTAATGTGTAGAAATATAATATCAAGGTGAAAATTGGATGAATTTGCCAGACGTAAAATGTAAAAAGTATAGAATAGGTATTGTAATGCTATTCATTGTATTCAATACCCATGTTAAGGTATTCAGTACCTTTATAGTTATGCCCAAAAAAAGAAATTTGCTTTATATCTCCATTTTACTTACCTTTGTAAATGCACAATATCATTTCAGTTATTTTACCCTAAACTCTAGTTTTTAATTTGACTTAACCAACATTTTTTCACACCTAGCTTCAGTTTAATTTTAGTTGAATATGAACGTGATCTTCTTCTTGTTTCAGAAGAAAGATCACGCATGCATTAATGGGATGTCACACATCCCAAAGGTTTTAGCCATGCAGGCAGCATGTCAGTGTGATGGTTGGTCCATCTGCTGGCAGAATACTTGATGAATGATAATAAAAAAAAAACTGCAGAAAACAGAGTGGTTGGAGGTAAAACACACTATAATGTCTCAGTGTGCTAAATTCCTGTTTGACTCACTTGTAGTAAAGCTGCATGTTTCTTCTTCATTAATAGTTAGTAAAATGAAAAAGTCTTTTTTTTTTTTCTCATTTCCAGGTAGCTTTAAAATTCAAAATGTCAGAATGTGGATTTAAGGTCATATTTGTTTTGCCACATACTCGAATTCTTTCTGCATTAGCAGGAAGTGACATTTGAAAAGCAGCAGCGAGGGGAAGTGTGGGAGAACCTACAGATCGAAGTCTGTCTGCTGTGAGTGACTGCAGAGGAAGAATGTTACGCCGGGTGTAAATGATCAATGCTGGGCTTTGAGCAGCTCAGAGAATGTGGTTGGATGAGCTATCAGACTAATCTTTGATCTCTCGCTCTCAAGAAAAAAGGTAATTTGTCTTTGAACAACACAATCAAGCCCCAGTTCTGTCCAGTGGAGTTTATTCAGCTGCTGTCAGAAGCTGAATACTGAGTTTGCTGCAAATCTCACTTGGACACGCAGTGACTGTGAATGCCTGTGTACAGTATATGCTAATGAGATCATCCCATACTGCTAACCGCTTATGTTAGACTGGTATTCAGTTTGGCTGAGTGGAAGTCTATGTTCAAGGAGAGTGCTGGAAATTGGTAGGATGCACACATCAGGTCAGCAGTGTGGAGGTGACAAACATGGCAGGATAAAATCTGTTATTTTTGATCAGTGAAACTGCCTGAAAAACCATAAACACGTTTCAGGTGAACCTGTCCAGAAGTATGCTTCATTGTTCCCACGTGTACAGTTTGTCCCCATCAGTGACAGCTTTGTTTTTAATTCAGCTTTCAGTGTTTATATTTAGAGCAGCTGCAGAAACTCCTCGCTGTGTATAACGGTCAGGCAACACACTAGAAACTATTTTGTTTTTCTCACCATTATTTAGACATGAATTAAATATTGTTGGCAGCTACAGTATTTGCTAAAAGAGAACAGTACTAAATCATCACTGCACATTTGCACTAGTGTTGGATCCACAATTGGTGAAGTAGAGCCAGAGATATTGTTCTTCTGTGGGGAAATATGGTGCTTACTTTACCCACAGTGCAGCTGATTTGGCTGCAGTTTACATTTAGAATTCCACTTAGAATCCTTTTGCACTTACACTATCACAAAAGCGATCTGAATGTGCAGTCTAACTGAACTTGAATTCTGGGGTGAGTCTGGAAAGGTGTGTGTGTGTGTTTGCGTGCGTGCGTGCAATAATCAGTTCTTTGATATTAAATGTTTGAATTTATTTTACAGAACTCAGATCACCAAACAACATATTCGGGGTTCAGAAAGTAACTCTGCTCATCTTTTTTTCTGCAGAACATTTTGCAGCTGTTTTGTACTCTCTATTAAAACCACTACAAGCTGAGGTATCTTTCTCTTTCTTTCTCATTTGTTTCTACAAAAGCCCGATACAGAAAGCATGGTGTTATTTGTCTGACTGCTCCAACTGTATTCACAGAGATAAAACACTCTGAGAAATCATTAAGTACTGTCACTTTTTTTTTTTATATCTTCACTGAATTTTAAATAAAATACTTAAATATTCTGTTCACATGCAGTCCTGACTGCCAAGTACTGCTGTTAAAAAATGTAATTCTGAGTCACAGGATATTGTTAATTATCAAAATTTTGTGACATCATATTGGGGGTAGTGGTAGGTAGGTAGATAAAAATTAACCAATTAAATGACTAAGCCAGAGAGTAAGATTTTTATTTATTATTAGATGTAAAAGCAGAAAAAAACATCTTTAACCACCCCTCGTTTCTTTGTTTTGTTTCAAAGCAGCCAGACTTTTTTTCCTTATCATTTTCAAAGTACTCTTGAGCCACAGTTCTCCAGGCTTTCTGTAGGTTTTCCAAAGATGTTCTTTGGACATTCTCAGTCCTCTCCTTGGACCCTGACCATTTTCAGAGCAATATTCTTTTTAAGCCACTCAACACTGATCTATGAATCACCCAAGTATAAAAAAAGGCACCAAACTCAACGGATGAACCTGTGTGGTGTCTATAAATAACAGACAACTTAGCAAATAACTCATTTTAATCTATATCTACATGCACTGTGTTATTAGCAGCCTGTCACAAAAATGCATAATTTGTTCCCATTTCTTTAGTTGTCTCAATGAAAAATGCCAAAGATAACACAGTTTGACAGGCATACAACAGTATCTCTGTGCTAACAAGATGATTCCCAAAGACCCATTAGCTGAAAACTTGGCATATCTCAGCATGGTGTGTCCGTATGTTCCATAATAGGGAAAGGATCTAGCAAAGACCTGGCAGAAGACCTCAGAGATTTCATCTGGGTTTTCAGTTGTACTGTTCACCAAAGCCTCATCTGAAAATGGTCTCAGTGGAAGGGTGGTTGCCCAGAAGCCATTCTTGAGAAATGGAAATGGGAAGAACAGGCTGAGGTCTGCTAAATTACAGAAGGACTGGACTAAAAGTCAGTGGCAACAAGTCTTAAGGCATGATGAATCCAAATTTGAAATTTGTGGTTCAAATTGCAGTGGATATGTACAGAGGAGGTCAGGAAAGAGGTACAACAGTGTGTGTCTACAGCCATCTGTGAAACATGGTGGAGGCTCCATCATGGTTTGGGGCTGCATTTCAGCCAGTGGTGTTTGTCAGAATTAGATACACCATGCAACAGCATCTGGAGAGCATGTGACTGTTAACAGCTTCATTTTTCAGCATGACAATGATCCCAAACACACAGTGAGAGTAAAAAAAACACCCATCAGTTACTGGTGTCCCCAGAGCCCAGACCTCAACATTACTGAAGCAGTGTGGGATCATCTTGACAGAGAAGAGAAGGAAAGGCAGCTAACATCCAAACATTATCTGAGACTCTAGAATTTTATTTTTATTGTGACCTATGAGAGCAGGGATAGGCTCCAGCCACCCCTGCAACCCTGAACAGGATAAGCGGAAGAGGATGGATGGATGGATGGATGGATGGATGGCTGTTTATGAAGGAACAATGCTGGTTCATTTTGCATGTTTGGATGACTCAGATCACACCACAGATGCGAACAGTATGGATGATACAATCACTGGCACTCTTTCAGCTGTCTGGATTCACAGAAACTATCACCTTATGTTTTTCTGAATAGGATGTTTCAAAGTCCAGATGCTTCTGCTAACTTGATGAATCTGGGCTAAAAATGCCTTCTTTTCCTGGCACCCTACTTTTTTAAACCATCGACTGCAATCAAAACAGGCAGCATTGTATAAACTGAATTTTCATTTTTAGTTTTCTTGCTACTTGATAAGAAAAGAAACAAACCAAAATGAATTCTCCTAAATTTGCCACTTCAGAAATTCCATCTTCTTGAAGATTACTCCCCATCCACTCCTCTGTCAGGCCAAATATGCCACTACACACCTTCTTAAATTATTATCTACACTTTGAGGCATTTATCATATTTATTTATGGACTAAGTAAAACACTTTATTAATGTTTGTCTTTTTCGCTCTAAAGGAAAAAAAAGTGAGGTCATATTTTATCCATATGAGATTAAATAAAAGCAAAGCTGCTGTTCAAAACCTTTTAATGTAATTTTTCTCCTCTTCCCTTTACAATTCTCATTATAGTTGTCTAATGCATTTGAGATCTGGCTCAACACCTTTCCTTCTGAAAAGCTCTTTATTCATTCAGGGAAGTGTCACCCCCTGCTCCCACTTTCCCACTGACTCAGCAAGCCAGCATGAAATAACACTGCTTCAATTTAGACTGCTCCTCCAATAACCAGATAGAGTTCAAAGGGTGCTTAATCTCACCTGTCACTCAAATAGCTGGGAGGGAAGGCGGACATGAATGAAGAACAAAACAGGACGGGAAGTGTGTAAGAGGGGGTGAGCCAGAAGTTTTTGATTACTTTTCTCAGCGGACACACAGCGTGGATTCACGGCACTCTTTATGATACACAGCTTGAGCTATCTGGAGAGTTTTACCCCTGGATCTCACACACACACACACACACACACACACACACACACACACACGCTTCTTAAAAATGAACACAATGTTGTTCTTTCAAAATAACAGTGACCGTGTGTGGTGCTTTCCCAAACTGTCGTCGCAGCGGATGGATCTGCATATCGGATTCGGCAGAGATTATACACCAAATGTTCTTCCTCTCTCAGCCTTCCCACTTTATCTGGGCTTGGAACCAGCACAAGGAGTACCCTAGCTTGTGAACCAGAGATCGTTCCTGATTAGTGGCAATGAGTAAGCAATGAAAAGGGAAAACTGCACAGACAAGTCAGACACCACCACATCAGCAGTAGCGTGAATTTAGGGTGACTTCCACTCTGTAGATTTGTTATTTAGGAAAAAAAAAAAGTCAGAAATATTTCTAATAAACAAACCTCATTGTTGATTAATGGGCTACCAGCCTGCCTGCACTGAATAGTAATGCTCACAGAAATGGTGGATGCTAAGGCGACTTCTCTGTGAATGTCAATGGACACAATAATGCTAACTAACTGGTAAAGTGCATAAAAAGTTAGACTGGCTTTGTTTGGTTGGAAATTAATTGTCTCACCTTATTTTCCCCATGCCTTTGTAAAGTTTATTTATTCCTTTTATTCCCATCAAAAATCTGGAATATAGCTAGCAAAAAATTATTTGATACAGTCTTTCCAGGCAACTAATACATTTCTGCATTTTTTTCTTTTTGAATATAAGACAGAAAACATTTCTGTTTTCTTTATTTTTATTTAGATGGATTGCAAACCATGTTTCAGTTGTTGTATTTTGTGTTATTAAATATGCACACACATTTTGCTCCTCAAAGCAACAGTTGTTCCTGCTGAGACAAAGGATGCTGTCCACAAAAGTGTCCATCAGAGATGACCAGTCTACTCTCTTTTCCTCTTTTCCTTTTAATGTAACCAACCACAGAAGCCCACAGAGGTCACACACGGTCTGAAAATACACTCCATTATTTCACAACTCTAGCTTTTTGAATTCTCATGTTCTGGACTGTCTGCAAAAAAGTAAAAAAGAAAACACAGAACAGACGCTTTTTAAAAAGTGCTTTCTAAAGGAACATATTGCAAAAACATAATGATATGATGTGTAAAGAAGCAAGGAGAAAAAGGGTGATGCTACTGATGTCATGGGCAGCTGAGAGAATAAACAAGAAGGTTTTTAAAATAGTTAGAAATGTAATGTGACTACTAAAAAATGCTTATTAATGAAACACAGGCATTGTTACATTTGGAAAGTATCTGATGTCCAGTTAAAAGGTTTAAGAGTGCAGAGCGCAACATTAGTACACAGAAGGAGGCTACCTAATTTGAATAAAATTAAGGTCTATTTGACTAAAACTGTCTTTTTAATAAAAAACAAAAACAAAGCAAACTTGTCTTTAAGTAGCGTTTGTGAAGATAATCATAGAAAATGATATGATCACCATGAATGGGTCATTAATGTTGCATCCTAATGGTTGTGTACACTCTAATCTTCTTATGTTGGTTTACCATCTTCAAATCTCAGATCATCTTACAAAATAAAAGATGGTGTAAACTGAAAAGAGAGAGGAAAATAGCAGCAAAAATGCATACTCCTCTGTGCCACCTTCCTGAGGAAAAAAAAAAGTTAAATATAGTAATTAATTAGAAATCTAGGGACAAAATTAAAGCTGAGACATAAAGGTCATTGCAGCTATCTACAAGATGACCTGTAAATAATTATTTCCTCTGAAAAAAGACTCAACCTCCAGATCACTCCGAATCTATTTTTAATAGAGGTGGCTGGATGTGATGCTTTACTGCTGAATCCCCGAGCTCAATCGCTCCCTGGTATCAGTTTGTCATTCAGCTCCTAAGTTAGGCCACATTCTGAATGACAGTAGCCTCTTTCAAAATGGGCTAATGTTGCAGTACAGTGAATGCAAAATCAGAGAGCTCCAGCAGAAAAATGCAGCATGGCAGTAATGACTAGCAAGCAACCAATCCTGGAACTGTGTCTTTTAAAATATATACAATATGTATATATTAGAGTATGTCCTATTGTTGGTATTTTCATTATCACAGCAAATGATACATTATTACAGCCATGATAGCTTTGGAGCATTAAAACTAGCGGTAAAATCCCATCTCAGACTGTAGAAACTGTTTTGCAGTGTGGTATCTGACTGCTATCTGAAGAATCTGTTAAATAAACCACCTATTTCATGTCTAACTGGTACCTAAAGCAACTCAAGTCCACCACCAGAACCTGTAGTTAATGTATGAATTAATTTTGTAGGTGAATGTTTTGTAGCAGTGGTTTGCTGGTTAGTTCAGCATGTTGCCCTACAACAAAAAGGTCTTGGGTTTGAATCCACTGTTCAACTTTGGCCTTTGTGTGTGGAGTTTACAGGTTCTCCCTGTGCCTGCGGGTTCTCTCTGGGTATGCTGGCTTGCTCCCACAGTCCACAGACATGCATGTTAAGTTAATTGGTGATACTAAATTGGCCACGGGTGTGAATGTGAGCATGAGTTGTTGTCTGTTTCTCTGTGTTGGCCTTGTAATCGACGGGCGACCCACCCAGGATGTACCCTGCCTCTTTGCCCTATGAGACTTGGGATGGGGTCCAGCTCCTCTGCAACCCTGAATTGGATAAGAGGGAGGATTGATAGACTTGCAGGTGTCAAGGTGCATGGAAGCAGGTCATGTGGCTGGAGCAGGCAGAGGTAAAAAACAAGTGAGCCTTTATTTTGGCTGAAGAAAATAAATACATGAACCAAAAGAAGAAAATAAAACAAAATGAAACCTAAACTGGGAGGAAACTGAAGGAATACAAAAACACTGGAGAACACGGAAACAAAATATAGACACAAAAGACAACAAGACTCTGACATCTGAGCAGGGGAAAACTGAGACAATAAATACACAGAGGGAACGAGGGGTGAGTGGAAACAGCTGGGGCAAACAGGAGAACAGAATAACACTCAGGGAAGCAAACAAAACACAAGCACACAGGACAAAGGACTGTCAAAATAAAACAGGAAGTGACCAACACGCAGACTTGACACATAAGGAGACTGGCACACAGAGGGAACCCAAACATGACTAAACAGAACACAACTACAACTGAACAGGGAAGAGACAGACACCCGAAACACAAACAACAAAGACCTGACACGGAAGGGATAACAGACACCAGCACACAAGAACACCAGGAGAGAGAGGAGCACAGACACAGGAGCACAAGGACACGGGAAGACGAGAACACAGGAAATCAGAATAGCATATAAATAACCAAAACCAAAAACAATACAAAACCTCAACAAACTGAGAAACTAGACTGTAAGAAAAACTAAGAAACACAACAAGAAAATACAGCAAAACAGAACATCACTAAAAGAACTCAGAAAACAGGGCCACCGGACCCTGACACACTTCACACAGACACACAGAAGCTAGCAGGCTAAACACTCCTGATTGTTCGAGGAATTTATAGAAAAATTGAAGCCTGCAGTGCATGCGTGAAAATGGCTTATGGCAGCTACAAACAATAGACTACAAAATCAGTAAGTAAATCAACATTTATCAGTTTGAGCATCGAGAATGTGTTGAGCTTTACTGGCTCAAAACTGTCACACAAATTTTTGAAAGTACAAAAGCTAGGTGAAAAGAGCAATAATGGTATTCTATTTTTCTGCAATATTTATGATCACACAGGCCTATATACTATCTCTGTAGCAATGAACTAAAACCCCCAAGATTAAGGTGGGAAAGTTTTTTACACGGCCCACATTTTTCTCTAATGGACAGCCTATTATGTGAAGTGTAGGATCTGCATTAAGGGAACCATACCTTTGTCTCGGTGCGTGCTTCAACTCCTTAAGACCCATCATTCCTTTCCGTCGCAGCCTGATAAATCAGGGCACCTAATCAGTGTATAAATATTCATGAGTCCGGCTCAGAGTACTTTTGAAGGTGTAACTCTTCACAATAGCTTGGCGCACAGCCCTTCAGTGTGCCACAAATCCTGCAGTTGAATGGCAAAGTTGAGAAGGGTGAGGGAGTGGTGTGTGCAGCTGAATTCACCCTTTTAGCATTTAGAGTAAGTTTCTCAGATGGGATCACACTAAACTCTAAAGAGAAAAAAAAAAAAAAACTTTTTGCATGATTTTCTCTCATTCATTTTCAAGATTGAAATATGAGGTGTCAAAACATGAACAATTACAGAAAATCATAAATTTGTGACCAATTTGGGAAAGGGAATGAGGCTGTCAGCTATCAGAGATGTATGAATTTTCAATTTGGCATTTCTTAATGCCTGCCAGCTCCTCTCACCGTACTGTTAAACTGCCATTTCTCCTTGCGCTAATTGAACACTCCCCCCACCTCTACCCACACCATCATGTATTGCTCATCTATCATTGTTTGTTGGGACCCAGTGTGGTTGTCCTTTCCACTGACTTTGAGAGAGCACTTCATCTTATTTGTTTGTTCCCTGACATGGGCATGATGCACTCGACCAAGCTGGCCATTTAAAAGCTGGGAACCATTCAAGAACAGCCTCCTTTACCACATTGTGTTACTCAGTGCATTGGCTTTGTGAAGGGCCTCTAAACTGAGATCGTTTGTCATTGGTAAAACTATTTACCATTGACATCTAATTTACTTAATAGATATGCTGCACAAACAGTGCTCAGAGTGGCACAGAGCTGCAATACATAAAGGACTAGAAATGGCTGCATTTCTCCCCAGTGATTTGTACTTTTGGGATGCTAAGAACAGACTAATTCATCAACAGCAAATGTCAGTGAAAGCATTCTTAGTTAAAAGTGAATCAGATGAATGATGGAAGGTGGCATTTAAAGGTTGCTTCATCTTGATAGTAATCCAATCAGTTGTTTTGTATGTTCCACTTAAGTACAATAAGTATATTAATAATGGGACTCACAGCCACACTACAACTAATAGTTGCAGTAAGAATGAAAGAAAGATTGCGTGTTTTTTTTAAATGTACTTTACAGGATAGGTTACAAAAAAGAAAAATAAAAAAAAAAATAAATGAGAAGTCCAAAGAAAAAGATAAAAATTGAAGACAAATTTTTAACTTTTAAATTTCTAATGAGTGTGTGGACACTATTTGCAAAGTAATGGTACTCGTATCAAGCCCATAAAGAGGTGTCAGGACCTGAATAAGCACAGGAATTTGACTAATTAATTTTAGCATCTTGCAGTTTATGTTACAGCCACTGACAGACTTTGAGTTATTTCTGAATGCTATCAACTCAGTTTTGTTTTTGTCAGCATTTAACCAAGACCACAGTGTTTCCCAGCTTTAAACCTGCAGTGCGTACATGGGTCTAGGTCCACAGACAGCCTGAAACCCCCATAACCTCATTTTTAGAGAAGTTTTCTCAAGTGCTTATTTTTGCTAGTTTACAAAAAACCTCTTCTTTGACATTAGCATTCAAATGACTGTCATCACTTTCTCTTCTGCCATGGCTGACAGTGTTAATAAGTCCGTCTTCTTCAGTTTGAGTTTTCAGTGTAAGAGAAATGATACTAAAGAGTGATGTGCTCTAAAACTTAAACCATTTTTAACTGGTACAGTAAAAAATTGTTGAGTGTGTTTGTGCAATTAGGACTTAAACACTCGCAGAGCTGAACTTCATAGGACAGAAGTTCACATATACTCATCACGGGCATGAATGTCATAGTAATTTGGGGCTTTTAATGATTTCTTTGAACTGTTCTTTTTCCAGGGTTAAGTGATTTTACAGCATACATCTTTAATGACTTTAAAAAAGATGAATTGGGTGCATAAGCTTTAATTTATTTTGGATTTTCTGTAATCCACACAGGGTCAAAAGTATACATGCAGGCTCAAATGCACTGCTCAAAAAAAAAAATTAAGCACTTTTTAATAGATATAACATCAAGTCAATTACACTTCTGGGACATTAATCTGGTCAGTTAAGTAGTGGGGGGGGGGGGGGGGGGGTGTTAATCAGCTTCAGCTGTTTTGGTGTTAATGAAATTAACACATTAGAGGGGCAACAATGAAACATCCCTCAAAACAGGAATGATTTTACAGTTGGAGGTCACTGACCTTTTTTTCCCTCCTCACCTCATCACTTGGCTAAGGTCAGTGTCACTACTGGTTGCATAAGGTGATACCTGGACCCAACAGAGGTTACACAGATAGTTCAACTCTTCCAGGATGGCACATCAATACATGTTGCTAGAAAGTTCCCTGTGTTTCCCAGCACAGTCTGAAGAAGAGACAGGCCATTACTCCCGGGCAGGCCATAGAAGGTCCTTTACCCATCAACAGGGCCTCCATGTGCTCCTTTGTGCAAGGAGGAACAGGATGAGCACTGCCAGAGCTGCAAAATGACCTCCAGCAGGCCACTGGTGTGAATGTCTGACCAAATAATCAGAAACAGACTTCATGAGGGTGGGCTGAGGGCTGATGTCCTCTAGTGGGCCCTGTGCTCACTGTCTGGCAACGTGGAGCGCAATTGGCATTTGCCCTAGAACACAGGTGTCAAACTCAATTATATATGGCCCGCAAAATAATTTAATCTGGTTATTATTAATGCCCCACTCTCATCACTTATACTACAAATCCCACCATGCATGGCAACAGCTGCCACGCAGGTCAAGACCTGTGCACGTTTTCCCACCTTGCCAATGACACATTGATTAGTGGTCAGTGGATTAAAACATCAGTCAGCACTTTTTACAGTGACATTTAAGCTAACGGAAGAAAATGCAGAGAGAGAGACCTGCACAGGTGAGCTGACAGTTTATCACTTCATCACACACCAGGAACCGGTGCACAGCAAAGTCTTGAAGACAGAATTTGTCATAAGCACCGTAACACAGACAGGGAACTTTATAAGAGGCAAAGGTTTAAATCACTGTCAGTTTCAGTCTTTTCTGGAGGAAATACCTTCTGAATTTGGTGACATGCCTTATCACACAGATGTGATGAGCTGCCTGAGGAAATTTGTCAGTTCATGGAAAGTAAGTAAGAAATGGAATAAGAGAGAAACTAAATACAGTGGTATGCAAAAGTTTGGGCACCCCTGATAATTGTCATGATTTTCCTTTAAAAATCATTGGTTGTTCGGATCAGCAATTTCAATTAAATCTATCATATAGCAGACGAACACAGTGATATTTGAGAAGTGAAATGAAGTTTGTAGGATTTAAAGAAAGTGTGCAATAATTATTTAAACAAAGTTAGGCAGGTGCATAAGTTTGGGCACCCCAACAGAAAAATTACATTACTATTTAGTAGATCCTCCTTTTGCAGAAATAACAGCCTCTAAACGCTTCCTATAGCTTCTAATGAGAGTCTGGATTGTGGTTGAAGGTATTTTGGACCATTCTTCTTTAGGGTTGTTGTCTTGTTGAAGTATCCAGCCCCGGCACAACTTCAACTTTGTCACTGATTCTTGAACATTGTTCTCAAGAATCTGCTGATATTGACTGGAATCCATGCGACCCTCAACTTTAACAAGATTCCCAGTACCTGCACTGGCCTCACAGCCCCACAGCATGATGAAACCGCCACCAAATTTTACTGTGGGTACCAAGTGTTTGTCTTGGAATGCTGTGTTCTTTTTCCTCCATGCATACTGCCCTTCGTTATGTCCGAATAACTCAATTTTAGTTTCATCAGTCCACAGCACCTTATTCCAAAACAAAGCTGGCTTGTCCAGATGTGCTTTAGCATACCTCAAGCGACTCTGTTTGTGGCGTGTGTGCAGAAAAGGCTTCTTCTGCATTACTCTCCCATGCAGCCTCTCCTTGTGCAAAGCACGCTGAATAGTTGAACAATGCACAGTGACACCATCTGCAGCAAGATGATGTTGTAGGTCTTTGGAGCTGCTCTGTGGG
This sequence comes from Archocentrus centrarchus, assembly GCF_007364275.1. Classification (NCBI taxonomy): domain Eukaryota; kingdom Metazoa; phylum Chordata; class Actinopteri; order Cichliformes; family Cichlidae; genus Archocentrus; species Archocentrus centrarchus. Next base: position 5,241,401 of record NC_044361.1, read on the forward strand.
TTGACTATGACTGTTCTCACCATCCTTCACCTCTGCCTATCTGAGATTTTTCTTGGCCTACCACCTCGGGCCTTAACTAGAACTGTGCCTGTGGTCTTCCATTTCCTCACTATGTTCCTCACAGTGGAAACTGACAGCTGAAATCTCTGAGAGAGCTTTTTGGATCCTTGGGTGGTTGTAGGGGTGGGGATGGGGGGGTCATATCCCATCTGTATCAAAAAGACTGCATGATGGCTCTATGTACACAGCAGACAGTGAAGGTGGACAGTTTTGCTAGTCGCTGTGCTAACGTACCTGCTAGCATTTCCTTGTTTCACCGTGAGAATTAATGCGCATGACTTTTCTCCCAGGTTGTTCACGCCCCACCTGTCATGACCCTGCACCCCACAGTTTGAGAAACACTGTCTAAGCAGACACATCCATGGGGTGATGTACAGACCTCTACAGGCTATGCAACAGCACCCTGACTGCCATTAGGTATCGGGATGAAATTCTTGGACCCATTGTCAGACCCTACACTGGTGCAATGGGTCCTGGGTTCTTCCTGGTGCACTGCAATGGCACCATGTGGCTTCATGTGGCGAGAGTATGCAGGCAGTTCCTGGAGGATGAAGGAATTGATACCACTGACTAGCCCCCACACTCGCCTGACCTAAATCCAATAGAAAACTTCTGGGACATTATGTTTTGGTCCATTCAGTGCCATAGCACCATAAGGCAGACAGTGACCTGGTTGAACCTCAGACTGTCCAGGAGCTCGGTGATGCCCTGATCCAGATCTGGGAGGAGATCTCCCAGGATATCCTCTCTCATCTCATTAGGTGCATGCTCCGACATTGTCAGGCACACATACAAGCACACAGCATTCAAACTACTGAGTACCATTTTGAGTTGCTGTAATGAAATTTGGCCAAGTCTGCTGCAACATTTCTTCACTTTGAGTTTTGGGGTGTCTTTGAATTCAGCCCTCTGTAGGTTGATCATTTTTTCATTTCCATCAAATGATGTGGCATCCTTTTGTTCCTAACATATTACCCAGTAGTCCATATCAGTATAGATATCCGATGTGTTTTTTTTTTCCTATTGAGATCTGATGTGTTTTGAGCAGTGTATATACACTCTCACTTAAATCTTTTAATAAATGATACTGATGGTTGTACAATGTCTTTTAACTTGACACACCCGAGGCCTATTAAATTCTCGTTAGTGATAATGATTGACAACAACCGGTAGTTGCTCTTTGCCAGTATAAAAAGGATTTGACAGCACTCATTGGACCCAATATTCAGAACAATGGGGAAGGCCAAAGAACTCAATGAAGATTTAAGAATTGAATTGAATTGAATTGAATTGAATTGAATTGAATTGAATTTCTTGTGGGTGTTGGACTCTGCCAGAATTGCCCTTTTTCATCGATTCTGTTCATAATTTTTGTGGACAGAATTTATAGGCATAGCCAAATGGTGGAAGGCTTCCCCTTTGGTGGCTTCCAGCTCGCAGTGGAACGGTTTGCAGCTGAGTGTGAAGTGGCTGGCATGAGAATTAGCACCCCTAACTCTGAGGCCATGGTCATCAGCCAGAAAAGGGTGGAATGATCACTCCTGCTCAGGAACAAGTTGCTGCCCCAAGTGGAGGAGTTTAAATTTCTCAGGGTCTTGTTCACAAATGAGGGGAGATGGGAGTGGGAGATTGACAGATGGATTGGGGTTGCATCTGCAGTGATGTGGACACTGTAACGGTCTATCGTGGTGAAGAGGGGGCAAAGCTGTCAATTTACTGGTCAATGTACAGTACCAGTTAAAAGCTTGGGCACACTTACCCATTCAAATGAATGGGTGAGGAGAGTCAATGAGTAATTGTGTTAGAGATAGGGTGAGGAGTGCAGTCATTCGGGAGGGGCTCAGAGTAGAGCCGATCCCGATCAAAAGGAGCCAAGTGAGGTGGTTCGGGCATCTGATCAGGATGCCTCCTGGGTGCCTCTTCGGTGTGGTGTTCCAGGCATGTCCTACCAGGAAGAGGCCCCAGGACACGCTGGAGAGATCATATCTCTCAACCGGCCTGGGAATACCTCGGTGTTCACCCAGATAAGTTGGAGAAGGTGGCTGAGGAGCATGAGGCCTGGGCTTCTTTGCTTAGGCCTAAGCAGAAAAAATAAATGAATGGATGGATGTGATGATCTCTTATTACCTCTACAAACTGCAAATCAGCAGATTTTTTTAATAACTGTAAGTATGATTTGTACCAGAGCCTGGCATTTAGAAGTAGACCTGCTGCTTGAAATCTGCCCAGCAGTGTCTCCATATCAAGGCCACTATTACGATCACTGCTGTGGCTTCAGGGTTGTAATGCAGTCAAAATTCACTCCTTACTCTCTTAGTCTGTCCAAGTTTATGTGTGATATTCACCATTGTCCCTGTTGGAGAACAGTGCTTTATGCTGACAGTTTGCCCACCCCTACAAGAAAAATGCTGGAGGAGGAGGAGCCAGTACTAATCAAAACTGCAGGGAAGCTCTTCATAGGATCCAATGGTTTCTCTGAGGAACAGAAGCCTGGGATGGAGGCGAGGTGACCTCAGATAAAACTAGCTCAACCTCAAGCCACTGAGAGTTGCTTAGGGCAATGAGACAGTATGAAGGAAAAAGAAATTAAGTTCAAGGACAGCACAGAAAAAGTAAAGATACAGTTGAAAGGAAAACTGTAGCAGGATTAAGCCTACATGTGGTCATGTGTAATAGCTCTTTTGTTAAATATATTCATCATAAATATGTTTATGATTTCTTTTAACATCCATGTCTTGTATTGAGATAGAACAGGCTTTAAGAGCCAACAGCAGTTGTATCAACCTATCTCAGCTGAATTCAGATAACTTTGCCCTTTTTAAGTATGTAAGTTTTAAGCTTGTAAGCCTGTTTCAAGGTGGTCAAAGTCATCAGCATTTCCCTTCAGCTGGAAGCTTTTTCTTGTTCTGTGAAGGAAAATATTTCCATGTATGGTCCCCCACATTCAATTTTCTTTTTAATACAAAAATTCCTCTGTGAGATTAAATAGTATAATTACTATGTCTGCTTCACAATGAGAAAAAGCAATGTGAGCAGTGACAGGAAGCTGAATGACAGGTGACAATTGCACTGAAGCAATACAAGTATTTACAGGGTTCAAGTTGAGGTCTAATTTTGATTAAGGTGTTTATATGTGCACAACAGATGACAAAATATACCAGTGTAGTACACACTGTGGTTTGCAGAAGAATCTGCCAGTAAAACAGTAGGAAATCCAGAGAAAAGAGATGCCTGCCTCCTGGACTCTACACAGGATAGACTGATGATCAGTCAGTGAATGTGCTGAACTAGACCGCTTATCACTAAGTTCAAGCTGTTAAATCCCTGATATATTTCCTTTACTCTGCATAATATATATTGTTATACTAAAACATTTTTGAAGATAAGTCAATGTCATAAATTCTTTCAGGGATCTGGTCAAAAATTAACCTTTTTTTTCTGTCTTCACAATCTTTATGATGTCATCAGGAAGGAGACGCTAACTACAAAACATAGCAATGTACACAAAGAATGGGAAAAAAAGTAAAATGGACTCAACTGTTTTTACAAATCCTAATATAAACCAAAAAAAAAATGTCTGTGGACACATCTATGCATATGAAGAAAATAATGAGGACTGTCTGCCATTCTGCATGTGGTGTTTTTTAATTCAAGTCTGTTGTTCATGGAAGAAATCTCTTCTCCTTTTGGTCAACACGACTGATTTTTGAATCATCAACGCATAAAATTAATCTATGAAATTGTCCAAAATGTCTTGGTATGCTCCTTTCACTCGAATTAAGGGGCTGAGCCCAGCCCCTGAAAAACAAAACTTTACACTTGGCACAATGCAGACTAGTACCGTTCTCCTGGCAACCACCAAACTCTGACTTGTCCATTAGGTTGCCAGACGGAGAAGGGCACCAGCCTGGCCAGTGGGTCAAACTTGGCATTCAGTGTCTTCTTTTAACAATTCAATTTCAATTCAGTTTTATTCATATAATAGCAGTTCACAACAATAGTTGCATCAAGGTGTTTTATATTGTAGCAGAAGCCCCCACAATCTTAGAAAGAAAACCCCATCAATCACATGACCCCTACAGTATGAGCAGGCATTTAGCAACAATGGAAAGAATAAACTCCATTTTAACTGGAAGAAACCTCTGGCAGAACCACGCTCAGGAAGGAGAGCCAGACTTTAATAATTACTAATGACTAAATGCAATAGCGGTGTACGTATAAACAAGTTATGTAGAAGAGTAAAGGTAGTGAAGGTAGATTAGTTTCGATACGTGGGGTCAACCATCCAAAGCAACAGACAGTGCACAAGAGAGATGAAGAAGAGAGTGCAGGCAGGGTAGAGTGGGTGGAAATGAATGTCAGGAGTGATTTGTGACAGAAGGAGAGCAGCAAGAGTGAAAGGGAAGGTTTATAAGATGGTAATGAGACCTGCTATGATGTACGGTTTGGAGACAGTAGCACTAACAAAAAGACAGAAGGTGGAGCCAGAGGTGGAGGTGGCAGAGTTGAAGATGTCAAGATTTTCATTGGGAGTGACGAGGATGGACAAGGTTAGAAATTAGTATATCACAGGGACAGCTCAGGAAGAGAAAGTTAGAGAGGCAAGGGTGAGATGGTTTGGACATGTACAGAGGAGGGATAGTGGATATATTGGACAAAGGATGCTGAAGATTGAGCTGCCAGGCGGGAGGAAAAGAGGATGGATATCCAGACTGTTAGTGTGACAGAGGAGGATGCTAGGGGTAGGGTTAAATGGAGGCAGATGATCCGCTGTGGTGACCCCTAAAGGAAGCAGCCAAAACAAGAAGGTCTCTCTTTCTAGTCCCTGTCAGAAATCTTACTGCAGTATTCTGGATCAACTGAAGACTTTTCAGGTAGACTGACCTCATAATAATAAACCACAATAATCTACAGTACCATAGAAGTTTTCAGCATCACTTTGAGACAGGATGTTTCTAACTTTAGCTATATTATGCAAATGAATGAAGGTAGTGTTACAGATTTCTTTAATGTGTGCATTGAAGGACATATGATGATCAAAAAAAAAAATGACTCCCAGTTTCTCATACTGTTGTTGGAGACCAAGGTAATGCCATCTGATAACCAGAAGTAGCTGGTTAGACATCATGTTTCTGTTTTTAGGGCCAAGTACACTAACCTCAGTTTTGTCTGAATATAGAAGTAAAATCAGAGGTGATCCAGTCTTTTATGTCTTTAAGACCTGCCTGTAGTTTAGCTAACTGGTTTGTATGGTCTGCCTTCATGGATCAATAAAGCTGGGTGTCATCTGCATAGTAATGAAAACGTATGCAGTGTTTTTTAATAATATCACCTAAAGGAAGCATGTATAATGTAAATGGGACTGGTCCCAGAACATAACCCCATGGAACCCCATGACTAACAGATAGATAGTTTCCAGTTCACGAATAGCAACTGATATTCAAACATTTCTGAACCAGATCACAGCTTTTTAAAATAAGAAGTAGGGGAGAAATATGTGTCATATTCAATGTATAGTAAAATCAAACCATCCTAAGAGAAAGAAATCATGAATATTTCTATCAGACAGTATATTCACAGGGCATTGCTAGACTCGAGCAGAGCTCTTTTTCACAAACAATCTGAACTAACCTGCATATGCTGGGAGGGGGAACACACTCGGAACAGAATATAAAAAGATTTGTTTCTCTCGCTCTCTCCTTTGCCGAGGTATCATTAACTGTGCAAGTAAATTTCTCAGCAGAGGCTTAGTTTTAAATCAGAGCCACACACTGTCAAGTGCCTTGTCTCTGCACCACAGCAATATTAACATAAGAACTTCTGCAGCTGCACAGAATATAAGAGGGTCTGTGCTTACATGCAGATTGTTCTGGAGTCATGTTGCGTTCTTCGCGATATAATGGCAGTATGATATGTTTCACAGCTCTCCATTTGAGAGTTGCATCTCTGAAAACTGGAGTTGTATGATGCTGTCATTCCATCATATCATATGAAATGCTGCTTAATGTTTAATGTCAACACATTCCTTCATGCTCGAGGACAAAACTCTCTTGGACTCCCTGGAATCTGGTGACATTTCAATGGATTATTTATCCCAGAAATGCCTTTCCCATTGCAGGAAATAAGTGAGACAGGGGGGAAGTGTGATAAAGTTTTTCATGGTACGTTTGGTTGTTGTGAAAGAAGAAGACAAATGGGGTGCAAGGCAAAAAAAAAAAAAAATTATATATCAGACTCTACAAGCAGCAGGGGGGTCGTCTCAGGAACATATTAACATATGAATCATTATGGTATGACTGAGTCACCCCTGAATGAGCTATCTGATAACCATATGAAGTCTGCTAATGAGGTGGAAAGCTCGAAGTGAGACAAAAATAAGAAATTTAGTTTGGAAAAAAAGGAAACATGGCAGTACTGAAGAAACTCAAAAAAGATGCTCAGCAACATAATTACATACAATACTTCCCTCCAAATGTTTGCTTAAATAGGTTTTGCTTTATGATATACTGTAGTATTGGTGGCATTGGCACAAAAAAAAAAAAACAAGAAAAAAATAAGTGAGCTTAAATAAGAGAGCAGCCAAACACTGCAATAATTAGGTACATGCTTTAAGAAGGGGTATACTTTCAGAAAAAAAGTTTGGATTTGTCACTAAGTTAATAGGTAGAAATACAGCAGAGTAAAATTAGAATTGTGCATGCAAGAGAAGAAATGATTCTATATGACAGCCAATTCCCCCAAATCATTATTTTCATTATTCACATTGCTGCCAGTTAATGGTTACTGGCCTCTCGCATTCAGAGCTGCTTAGAGAAGTGTTTAGTCTCTTGTCATTAGTGTGATTATCAGCAGGTGAGCAGATTCCAATTAGTGCTTACTGTGTCAGAACATGCAAAGCAATAGTTTCCAGTTTGTCACCACAACAAATAAGTATACACCACTGCCTTTTAGCACACAAATCAAAAATTACACCACACATATGAAAAGTGAATGTCTATTAGTACTTCTTTTAAATCATATAGTGTGCGTGGTCCCCTTGCCCGTTTCTCTCTAGAACTTTTCATAAGACAGAAAATAAACTAAAAGGTTACTGGCCAATGTCCACGGAAGGTCTCCAGGGTGCTTTCAGTAAACTTTCCAGGAAACAAATGGTTTATTTTTCTAAATGTACCTTCAGAAAACACTACCCCCTGAGCAGGAAGGATTGGGGGATTAAATATTTTATATTTTATATAAACTCCAGATCTTGGACATATTTACTTGTCTTTTCAGATCGGAAAGACTAAACATATCACTGATACATTAATGAAAATGTTGGTGATGCTGTTCCTAGTAAGAATTATAACCATAACTGGCTCCCCTAAATGAAATGTCAGTGTTATTGGTTTCATTAATTATAACACGTCTTTTTTGACTGTGAAAGTTAAGCCAAAAGTCTATTTTCTGAACTTCCAACTGAAAAAATAGATGCTTGCAAGGCAAAGGCAATCATAAAAACCTTCTGGTAGAGCTGCAGGTCCATGAGTGAGGCTTGTATTATTTCAGGATCACAGCCATATTCTAGAGTTCAGGTCGCTGGGGTTTCCCAGTGAGGATCAGTGGAGCAAGGTAAATGTACATTATGCATTACTTTGGAATATTTATTAAAATGTAGACTATGGACTATGGACCCCACCTCTAACTCAATGACAGTTTATGCTCCAAAAAACATTGTTTTTCAGTATGATTCAGTCTGATTTGTTGTCATTTCTTTAATTCATGATGAATTAAAGAAATGATAATGAATCAGACTGAATAAATAATGATATTGATAAAATCATAATATTTAATGCTATTTGTAAAATACCACCTTTGTTAACAAATTAATCATATATTTGAGTGAGTTGTTTTCACTCTGAAGTTACTGTAAGGCCAGCAAAAAAATTACACAAAAATATTTTTACATGGGCAGCACGGTGGCGTAGTGGTTAGCACTGCTGCCTCACAGTTAGAATACCATCTGGAAGGCCTGGGTTCGATTCCACCTTGGCCCAGGCCTCTCCCTCTCTCTGTGTGGAGTTTGCATGTTCTCCCCGTGCTTGCGTGGGTTTCCTCCGGGTACTCCGGTTTCCTCCCACATTCCAAAGACATGCACTTACTGGGGTTAGGTTAATTGGCTAATCTAAATTGCCCATAGGTGTGAATGAGAGCATGAATGTGAGTGTGAAAGGTCGTCTGTCCCTCTGTGTTAGCCCTGCAACAGGCTGGCGACCTGTTCAGGGTGTACCCTGCCTCTCGCCCTATGACAGCTGGGATAGGCTCCAGCCCCCCCGCGACCCTTAACAGGATGTGCGGAAGCGAATGGATGGATGGATATTTTTACATGTAAAAAATGTATTTTAAGTTGCTGCATCTATTGCATATACAAAACAGGTGGAAAGCTAAAATTGGAAATATTACTACGACAGTTTTCTCCAGGAATATTAGGCTTCAAACAGTTCTGTTTGTGTGTGTGTGGATATGCACTGTGCATAAGTAAGCCACACTGAAGTGCTGCTCATATTTGAGAGACACAGAATTTGCACATTGCTTTAAAGTGTTACTTTTCTTTTGCCAGTTACAACCAAAGGTGCAAGACATTTTTGGTTTGAAGTTAGGTGTTAAATATATGACATATATGATTTGTTGTTGTTGTTTTGTGTGTGTGTGTTTGGGGCGACCAACCAAAACACCAATACAGACTCCAAAAGCAATTTGTAAGGGGTTTAGGCTTTAGATGTCTTGAATTATTGAATATTATGTAATGTGTATGTGCAGCCAAACAAATGCAAAACATGGGTTTTTGAGTATAATTTGTAACCGTTTTTGACACAAATGTATGCTAATTAAAAAAAAAATACGTTGTTAAAATACACAGTATTAACAAAACAACCTGCTTTGAATTTCATAGCCCATATAGACACTAAATTGCTAAAACTATTTGCTTGTCTGCCTTCACACTCATCAGAGAACTTCTCACCTTTGTGAGATCAAGATGGCGGTACACAAAAAAAGAAAAAAAAAAAAAAAAGATGGTGGTGCACAGCAGCGCAGTGATTTCACTATCTCGCTAGCTGTGTCCAAATTCGGGGGCTGCATCCTTTGAAGGCTACATTGTAGGCTGATTACATCACAACTTTAATCAGCTGGCTTCTTGCCTTAACTCCACAACCATTTGTCCTATCGGAAAAATTCAAATGGTTCCTGAAAGCCCAACATTACCTTAAAACTCATGATGGTATTATATAATATAGAATTAAAAATCACTGATGTGGCCACTAAAATGAAAGTAATTGCTATGATATTGATTTTTATTCTGTAGTATGGAACTGTGAGGTGGCTGCCATCCTTTTGCGTCTTCTATGAAACAATTACCAGAAATGTTTTTTGTTTTTTTTCTTGAAACTTGAGTGTTTATTGAACCTTCTGACAAAATGTAAAAAAAAGAAAGAAGGGAAATTGAGTTTGCATCTATGAGTTTTAATTTGTATCATTTTTGCTACATCCAGCATCTGGTGGTTGTTAAGATGGCAAGGTGACCCAACATGCAGCAGATTTATTTATCCCAGACAGGCTTGGTGTTGCAACACAGACACAACATTGTTTCTATTAAACTTTACTGGCCATGGTCAGCCCTTTCTCCTGTCCTTTGGAGGAATTTCTACATTCTACAGTACAGTTTGAAGAGGTCCACTCAGCACTTAAATGTTCATGTGTTACATTTGCAAGGTACACCACACAAGTTGTTCAGTGTTATTTAGACGTTCCAGCACAATTTGGATCTAGGAAGATTTTTGCATTTGAACTGTGGAGAGCCTGGATGTCCATTGATCTTTTGCACCTACTCTAGTTACAAGCGGCACTTATCCTGAGCACATGAGACTGTGTTGATTCGGATGTCATCGGCAATTTTGATTTTGAGCCTGAGCCTAATGATGCTGTTCCAATGCTTGTAAATGTGGATCGTCCCATGACTGTCACTGCACCGGTTACAGTTGAAAAAAGATGAATACTAGACATGTGCAGCTCTGTTATCGCTTAAGTGCAATACTTGGGAGTTCCTGAAAGTACTTTAGTTGGTTCATTGGAGGAACTGGTTAATGACATCCATGCACATGCATGGATACATACATTGTAGTTGCTCAATCCACCGCTGTTTGTTTCACACAGCGAAAAATCTGCAGTAAATCTACGGAAGCCAAAATATGCAGATAAACTGTTAATAAGACAAAGGTACTTTTTATCCGATTGCTTGATTAATCAATGGAATAATCAATAGAATAGTCGATTACTAAAATAATCGATAGTTGCAGCCTTATAATGTTTGTCATCTGATGCATCAGGAGACACCTTAGGAAAAGTTGAGGATTGTTTTGATCAGCTTGAAAATTGATTCTCATGTATTTAACACAGAGTCTAAAAGGATGCAGTATTTTGAGCAAAAATGGACAATAGTTGAACCCATAGCGCATGTTCGTGGTGTGCATTTTGCTGTACGCACAGATAGAACAACACAGACATACAAGCAGGTTCCTGTCAGTGTTCATGTATGTACCCATCATAGAATCTCTTTCATCTATGTTGAGGAATAGTGAACTGTAACAGTTTCCAAAAAGCAAAACCACACATGGAAAGTTTTTACAGATATAAATGATAGCTCCTACTTCAGAAACCAGTTGATTCCCAACAAGAACATACTCTCCAGATCCAGCTCTACTATGACAATTTTGAAACTGCTAATTATTTAGGCTTGAAAAAGGGAGTGTACAAACTTGGCTGTATTTTTTTTTTTTTTTGAGAAATTTGCCACCACAGTTAAATTCTGTGTTGATGAATATTCATCTTATAGCCCTTTTTCTTTCAGGGGACTTAAAGAAATATGGGTTTGATCACATTCTAAAGCTGCTTGTTGATGACTGAAGATTGAAGGAATGTAAGTGCCCTTTTTAGCCACAGCTATGCTGTAGATACAATACATGATCTACTAGGAGTGGTACACTGTGAATTAAAGCTTGTGTTTCAGTACTTGATTAAGACTTCTTTGTTATACACAGTATTTTTGTACATTACTGCCTTGTACTTTTTTGTTATGGGTATGTGGCATTGATGGTTGTGGTGGGTACAGTGGCTGCAGGGGGCCTTGGGTATAACAACATTCTAGTTAATTGTAGTAGTGGAGTTCATTGCATTACACCCAGGGGCGAAGCTTCTGGGGGGGCTGGGAGGTCAGCATGCCCCCGGCCCGGGTCTAGAGGGGGCCCAGATGGAAGAGAGGATAAGATTTCAGGTAACTAGGCCTCTATTACATCAGAGGAAAATTGGAGAACGGGGGCCCTCTCCTTAGTGTATGAACATGAGCCCGGTGAATGGCCAAAGGCACAGCCTACTTTTCGTCACCCATGAGTTGTTGTTTTACACGGGGGTTTTAAAGGTTGCCACAGTTCGGACTGAGTCATGGTTGCTAAAAACTTTACAAGACCGACTGACTTTAGTGATGTAGTAGGTGTAAAATATTGAATAAAATGTTGTGCTGCATGACTGGCTTTATTTTCACTCTTACATTTAACTTTATGACACAAATTTTCAAGTGGATCGCCGATATTTTCTCTAAGTGTACTGTGGGTAAAACTCGTCCCCAACTGTCCACCAGCATCACCATCAGTCACTTGGCAACAGATTGTAAACTAAGTGGAACATTTTTACGGACTAAGCTAACATGAGTGGCACTTCATAATATACACATTCCTGCTGTTGCAGGCATATGTATGCTGTAAAATGATGTTATGATGAGCTTTAATTTTTGGGCATAAAGGGCACAGTCATTTGCCCCGCCCCCGGACCGGCTCTGATTTGTTCCACTAGTGATTACACCAGATAGTATATGGAAGTTAAGTGTAATCTGGCAGTGTTGATTGCACTTTGTTGACTGACACACACACACACACACCTTTCCAATGTTAAATTTAACGCTTGCAGTGTTTGCTTTGTTGCTGTGCAAGAAGCCCACTTGTAGTTCTGAAAACAAAGGTTTTGGCTTAATATATAATATTAAGCCAACTATAATTATAGTATTTCAGCTGCTCAATAGTTCAGGCTTTCAGGAGTTATAACCTGCTTTCACTGGATGACAGCTCCGGACTGCAAGGATACCAGATTAGCTTCTAGACTCGTACTTATAAACACATTTTGTCTAATCTTCTGTTTACCCCAGTGCATTTGAAATGTGTTGGCATGAAATTCAAATTGAGCATAAAAGGCTACTTTCAGTTACTCCTTTATTAACAAGGGGTCACCGCAGCAGGTAGTGCCACATGTTTGACTTTTCAATTAAATGTAGTTTTTAAGATTTGCAAATCATTCTTTTTTTTTTTCTAACTTACATTTCGCAGAATCAAAACTTGTAAGGAGACAGGGTTGCACTTGTGTAGCATCACACACTTATCAGTTCTTACATTATTCTGACAGCCTGGCCCTACAGCCATTTTCTTTTACAGAGTAAGAAACCTCAGTAAGGAAACAAGTAGTGGCAGGTGAAAGCCTCCCATTCACAACCTGCCATTCTCTCTCTCTTCACAGATGGGCAGCAGGGTGACCTTGACAACAAAGGCAAGGCATCGAGTTAGGGGGAGAAGGGAAGGGGCTAAGGAGCTGACGCCAGCGCTCCACTGTGGTCTGTCAGACTGTTATCAATGCTGCTGAGCTGCATTTGCGGCCGCGACTGGGAGGGCAGGGAGGAAGGCAAAGACAGTGACAGAACAACCGCAGAGAAGAGAAGAAGGAAGAATGGAAAGAGAAGGAAGGGGGAGTTGAGGATGGATGGCAGCAGGAAAGGTGTCTGCAGGAGATGGCGAACATGCAGGGTCAAAGGATGCAGTTTGTTCCCCTTGCTGCCTGGCTGTCAGCCCAACAGTAATGAAGTTAAATGAGGGCACACGCTTGGCAAAGAGCATTCGGGAAATGGGTGATCACCTGTGGCCAGAACAAAAAAAAAAGAAACAAAGAAAAGGGTCTACATGTGATTGACAGAGTGCAGGAGACGCAGCGCTGGCTCGGTCAATCAATAACTCCTTTCCTCTTGGGCCAAAACCACCTCACCAGCCTCATCAGCGGCCCCCATCTCCAACCTGACAGGGGTCTCTTTCCATGTGTCATCACACTGAAAGGAAAAGTCACCTTCTTCCACAGTTTAATGGGATTCCTTAATAACGGGTAGATGTGGAAGCAACAAAAGAGACCTGCCTTTTCATTCTTTAATGGAGCCGCTCCTGGTTGATGTCACAGAGCCGCCAAGACCTGGAGATCAGTGCTTTCATCATTCATACTTCCCTCCACCTTTGGGACAAGGTGATCGAGGTGGAAAGAAAGTTATCACAAAATGTAGTTTTGTCGATCCAAATATTGAAATAGAAAACTAAATCAATAAGGTTTGTCATTATAAGTTCATAAAACAGAACAGTACTACATGCAGCCAACCTTCAGGCAATAAATACTACAGCATTAGCGAGCAATTCCAGTGATCTCTCTTTATACGCTGTCCTTTCCAAGTCTTATTCAGGTGTAGTTATTATGGCAAAAGCAAATATGTCTGATGAATGACTCACTACCATTTACCAAGAACACGACTGCAGCTTCTTCACCGGAGGATCTCAGTTTGCATTGACTGAGATTTGTGGCTTAAAAAAAGAAAAGCCATACTATAATAAACCAAGTAAGATCAATACAATATAAAAAAAACTGAATAGTGTTTACTAAAGTACAGGCATAAACACACATGCCCAAGAGAGTACATTTCAGTTAATTACACAACTGAACCATATTTGATCCAGACACAGTCATTATGGGCTTACCAAATGAGTCACTTTAGTACTTATATAACATAGTTTCCATTTAGAATATGAACTGCACTTTACTGGACATCAAATAATCAATTAAGCTGATTGATTGATACAATTCCTCTTAAAGTTTTTTTTCTTGCCCTTCCTAAATATTTGTTTTAAGATATTTTCTTTGGACAAGTGCTTTGAACCAGATATCTTTCTTTTCATGTGGTCAGAGTCATTGCTTCAGGGATACACACAGACAGGTACTTGCTCAGAGGCTTCTCCTGAACTTCAGTCAGTTTGAGGCCAACATCAAAGACAGTTCATTCTTAGTGTATGTCCAGCTTGGTCTCAAAAGTCAGGAGATCCAATGTTGCTTGCTGTCTTCCCCTCTAATTAGTTTTAGAACTTACATATTAACTTACAGCGGGGAACATACTGCTGTTACTCAGGCTGTTTCAACAGATCAAAAAGTCAGTCAACCCGATTTCACGAAGCTGAGAATCCAGACTTGCCAGTGCACTACAGATGGATTTATACGTGCACGAAATTTCACATTGCAGTGATGTTTTAATGGAAAACTTAAACTTCTATCCACCTGCTAATGCCATCCAGAAAATTCTTCCTGGATTGCTTCAGATGGATTTTTCATATTTAATATCATGATTCGACATTTCTTTTGGAAGCAATTCTCTTTAAATGAGAGGAAATCATTGTGAAACGATCACATCACAAAAACAATCAAAGCAGAAATTAAAATTTCTGAGACAATACCAGACTGAACGGTCCAGCTAATTTTTTTTTTTTTAATTACCTGCAAGCACAGTGAGTTCAGTTAGACCCGTCAAAACATCCAACTCTTTCTTTTAGCACTCTAATTGCAGTTTAATTGGGAACAAGGTCTAATTTGCACTAACAGTGAGGGGGATAAGGTTCTCTTTACGCCTTCCAGTGGCAGTTGGACAATGTACAATGCTGTTATGCATCAGAATGATAAAACACAAGATCACAGCTTAAATCCCATAGATGCTTTTTTTCTTTCCCCCAAGAATCTCCATGAGTTACAGGAGCCATTTTCTCAAGTCTGCCTTCTTTGTTTGTTCCCTTTATTATACTTAATTTGCCATCCATCCAGTGGTGATGAGAAGTCTCACTTCACTTGTTTCATTAACTTTATTGCTAATAATATATTTCATTATGGCCTGTTATTGGAAAGAATATTGCAATCTGCTCATGATAGCTCACGTCCAAAATTGTTAATTAAGTAAATGAATGGCGAGGCCAGATAAATAAATAAAGAACACAAATTTGCATACCGTAATTGAATGTCACTCTTGGTTATTCTGCTCTTTGAACTGATGGATGGGTACCATCTAAACCATAGGCAGTTATGGGGAAAAAACCACAGAAACACAACAGTCACACACTGGTTATCTCCATGCATTAATCTACGATATTGACAACAGCACTCAACGTAACACAAAGGCAAAGAGCTTGTATCTGGTGTGCTATACACACACTCTCAGTTGCATCTCAACCGGCTGCTGTGCTATCAATCAATAAAACCTACAAAAGATTTATTTGACAAGGCCAATGGTCACATAATGACAGAACAAACACAGAAAAGCAAAATACAACACAATCTGTGTTGACAGTCTGTGTCAATATCATCTTGATGTTTCACTTTTGATATGCAGTCAGTCTCTCCTGTATCAGTGTCATTTTAAGCCTTACAACCAAAGTCAAATTTGGAAACCAAATATGCTAAATATTAGCATGTGACACAGTGCCCATTTGAACTCCAAACAAGACACTAATGTCTTAAGATTACTAAAATCCTTTCTTTGCCTAAAGCTGGATAAAAAAATGTGCTACCAAAGAGTTGGCAGATTCCCTGTCAACACCATGTCACTGCATTATGAAGTCGTGAATAATGTGTTTGGAAACTTTAGTGACCTTTTTGTTTTAGCTCTTTCTTGGTCTCCAACAGCTGTTTTGCACAGTTAGTTGCTAACTTTCCTGAAGAAGTACCAGTTTAGAGCCAATCAAAAACAATTAAAGTGGCTGAATGATGCAGAAACACTGAATGCACTGATTTAATTTGGCAACAGTCCATCCATCCATCCATTCTCTTCTGCTTATCCTGTTCAGGGTGGCGGGGGCGCTGGAGCCTATCCCAGCTGTACACCCTGTATAGGTCGCCAGCCTGTCACAGGGCTAAAACAGAGAGACAGACAACTATTCATACTCACATTCACACCTAAGGGCAATTTAGAGTGACCAATTAACCTAACCCCAGTAAATGCATGTCTTTGGACTCAGGCAGACACAGGGAGAACAGTCCATCAATCAATTTTCTTCCACTTATCCGTGGCTGGGTCACGGGGGCAGCAGCCTAAGCAGAGAAGCCCAGACCGCCCTCTCCCCAGATACGTCCACCAGCTCATCCGGGGGGACCCCAAGGCGTTCCCACGCCAACCAAGAGAGATATAATCTCTCCAGCGTGTCCTGGGTCTACCCCGGGGCCTCCTCCCGGTAGGTCATGCCCGGAACACCTCACCCAGGAGGCATCCTAGTCAGATGCCCGAACCACCTCAACTGGCTCCTGTTGTTGTGGAGGAGCAGCGGTTCTACTCTGAGCCCCTCCCAAATGGCTGCGCTCCTCACCCTATCTCTAAGGGAGAGGCCAGCCACCCTTCGGAGGAAGCTCATTTCTGCCGCTTGTATTTGCGATCTCATTCTTTCGGTCACTACCCAAAGCTCATGACCATAGGTGAGGGTAGGGACATAGACTGACCAGCAAATCAACAGCTTTGCTTTTACGTTCAGCTCCCTCTTCACCGTGACAGACCGGTGCAGTATCCACATCACTGCAGACGCAGCCCCGATCCGCCTGTCATTCTCCCGTTCCCTTCTCCCGCCACTCATGAATAAGACCCCGACTGGCAACAGTACACTGCATATATTTGCATAGGAATATATTTTGTGAGGACAAACCTAAAGCTTGTCAGACTTTACTGCCGCTTGTTTTAGCTCCAAAACATTGAGTTCATTTTATGAAATTAGAACATCTGCTTTCCTTGCAAATTTATAAAGTAACTAAAAATGATAGCTCAGATAAAAATATCAGAAGGGAAAACAATATTTCTCTCATAGTGGAGTAAAAAAAAGAAAATGTGCTGCACTTCACAATTATTAGCCTGACTGGGTAGCGGAAACTCAATTCTGTGAAGTCCTACATAATGCAGCTTAAACATGATAAACACCTCAATTTTTCACCTTTTTTACGTTGCCAAACTCTTCTGTATCCAGATGGCTGTGAGTATATAATGGGTAGACTAAATACTGACATTTTGAAATGAGAAAAGAATAACTAACGCTGCAGAATTTATAGGCGTGCAAGAAACTGAAATGAGCTTTAAAATGGAAAATGATGCCTTGATTAGTAGCCATTTCTGCTGAAATTAAGTTGGCTCTGACTATGAATACCAAGCTGCAGGATGTGTGAGCACATTCATTTCTCCTCTTTCTACTAAAGTACTGTTTCAGTGCATCAGTATCGCCAGAGAAGATCATACCCTGTATGGCACTGAGCTCTATCATGACTCCTGCTGCCTGGCCTCGAGACAGATTTAAGAGACAAAGGCAGGCGGGAATGGCCGCAAGAAGGAGTTCTTTGCTAGCACCTAATGAGGATAAGAAAAAATATGAAGTCTTTTCTTTTCATTCGTAACTCCTCGAGATGCCTGTGCTGGGGTGATAAAAAGAAAAATAGAGTTCATTTTACAGGGCTCGCTGAGACAGAGACACAGGATTTCAGAAATGGAAAAGTTTAAAAGTGCTGTCGCCTGCACTGATGGACACATGTGGTGAGACAGCCTTCAGCAGCTGTTCTGATGTTGTTGATCATGAAGAATCTATTAACCAAACTCCTTTCTCCATCTTTTCTGTTCTTCTTAACCCTTTCATGCATGAGTTATGAGAACTTCAGTCAAGATGATAGATAGATAGATAGATAGATAGATAGATAGATAGATAGATAGATAGATAGATAGATAGATAGATAGATAGATAGATAGATAGATAGATAGATGTCAATGTAGCATACAGACAATAACTACTGCAACCATCACTCTATCTATACTACAGCAAATGTGATTTTTGAAATGTTTGTCTATAAGATGAACAACAGCCACAAGGAGCAGTGCCCACTATGAAAAAGAGGACTAGAGGCGAAGATCAAGGCAGCCCGGAAGGAAGGTAACAAGCTATCTGAGCTGCAGAAAGGTGTGATGAAGAAAGGGGTGCCTAATAAGTACAACAAGCTGCCTTAGAAAATGTCAAGCAAAGACTCATAGCCTTGGATAACTGCTTGAAGATGTATACCAGAGACATAGAAGCCAGGAAAATAAACCAGATGTTCTCCACTGAACCATCCAAGGTGTACTCTCAGTGGCAGAGGGAACAATATGAAAACAGCCCCCCCACCAAGCCTGGAGATGAAGCAATACTGGAAGAGTATATGGGAGAAGGATACAACACATACCAACAATGTTTAGTGGCTGGTGGATCTAGGAGCAGACCACAGCAACCTCCCTGAACAGGATCCAGTAACATCACAGCGGCAGACATCCAAGAAAGAGCCTCAAATATGAAGAGTTGAACAGACAGCACCAGGCTCTGACCACAGGCCACACAGTCCTCATCCTAAGGATCTCCAGAAGTTACTGGTCCCATCCAACTACCAGCATCAGGCATGATCTCATTGTACATCCTGTATAATAACAATAAAGGCATTCTATTCTATTCTATTCTGATAGTCACTAAGAAGAACAGGCACATGGCCGAGACATGAGTGGGGCCCAGAAAGGAATTGGCAATACCTGTACACTTCCTGGATTGATTACAAGAAAGCCTATGACACAATGCCTCCCACATGGATCCTGGAAAGCCTAGAACCATATAAGATCAACAGGACCCTAAGAGCCTTCATCAGAAATTCAACGGGGATGTGGAGAACCACACGAGAAGCCAACTGCACAAGTCACCATCAAGTGCAGAATTTACCAAGAAGATGGTCTGTCCCCAACTGCTGTTATGGATAGGCTTGAAGCCCCTGGGTGGTTGAGAATGAGCAAGCTAAGATCCTGTTGGACTTCCAGATACAGACGGACAAACTTGCGATGGCTTGTGATGAACCAACCAGACATAGTAGTGGTGGACAAGCAGAGGGAGATGGCTGTATTGAATGATACAGTAATACAGAGTAATAGCAACATCAAGTAGGAGGAACACGAGAAGTTTGAGAAATACCAAGGACTGAGAGAAGACCTAGAGAGGATGTGGAAGGTGAAGGCAACAGTGGTATCCGTGATAATCGGAACACTCAGGTACTCAGTGACCCCCAAACTGGGGGAGTGGCTTCAGCAGATTCCAAAAACAACGTGAAAGGAGATCTCTGTCCAGAAGAGCACAGTCCTAGGAACAGCTAAGATACTGCGCAGGACCCTCAAGCTCCCAGGCCTCTGGTAGATGACCGAAGCTTGAAGGACAAAGACCGACTGTAGGGCGAGTGGGGAATTTAGAGAGTGAGAGAGAGCAATTTTGTTAGATTTTTAGCTCCCATTTTCTGAACTTGAGGTTCATTAATATTAACAGGAACAAATCACAAAAATTTAAAATATGCCTTTATTGTTCCACCTAAGGCACTCCATGAATCACCTTCGGGAGGAGTTTAACATTATGGGTGCAAAACAACTATTGAAGAAGTGTCCAACAGATTATTTCAAGTCCCCTTCCCCCTACAGTCACCCCTAACATTTTCCTGATAAACACTGTGGTGAGTAAGATCAGGTGCTACCCTGTCACTTCCAATTAGATGCCAGCTATCCAAATGTAGAGCTCTGCTAAGCAAGTGTCAGGACATCATTAGCAGTGGGTCAAACTGCATTATGCTCACACATCCCGATTGTTACGGCCAAACAGGCAAGCATGTTCAAGGCACGGAGAAAACAAGTGTCAGTGGAAGGTAAATGAGACTTCATTCATACATGAATGCCATTTTAGGAAGAATTCCCTCTCAGTACTTTCTCCAGAGACAACAGCTTTAATGTACAGCTTGAAGTACAGCAGCAAATGTTGAGCAAACATTGTGAAACTGAAGAATACGTCTGATGTCCTGCCAAACCTCAAGGATATAAGGAGTGCTTCACCGGCGTTATGAGTCTGTAAATGTTTACAAGTAAACCTTCTGATGCTGGCTCACTGTAACCCAGAGAAGCCAGCTGAACCAACAGGAAAAGGCAGAATGTACATATGTAGAGTAAGATAATTACTGCACGGCTGTCAGAGCAACAGCAAGCAAAAACAACAACAACAAAAAAATAATAATCTGACACAACAGCTCTTTATTTTTCAGTTGTTCCTAAAAGTTTGTGAAGGAACACAGTTTTAAAGAGGCAAAAGAGACATCTGTGATTTACACACAAATGAATCTATACATTAACTACATGCAAGCTTAGGCAAATTGTTAATTAAATTTTTGGTTGTAGTGCATTAGACTGAAAAATTATATGTATGAACTTAAATGCATATTTTCTTGCTGTTTAACTATGCTATTATTATTATTATGGAGATTGAGCAACCTCCTTCTGAACGATTGTGAATATATTCATGGAAACAAAGGCAGGAGCACAGTAACGCAAGGAGAGCTGAGCTTTTGCTTAGCAACATCAGGGCTAATGTATAATGAATCTAAATGTCAGCGTCTTATCATGCTCACAATGAAAAGGTTAGTAGGTAATGTTTTATATATTTACATGAAATGAAATTTGATTAGCTAGGAGATCCTCAAAATTATTAGAATTCATTCTGAGAGTAATATGAATGTGTAATATGTGTACTGAGTGATACTGTAGGTCCAGATGAAAAGCCATGAAGGGTTTTGAACATTAATGACAATCAGCAGTTGTTGCTCTGCCTTAGTTTGAACAAGAGAACTGGACTGACCATCCATGCTTGTTTGCATATAGAGAGAAATTAGGGTGTGACTGTCCTGATTTCAAATAATGGGCATGTGTTTTTCAGCTAGCTCTTCCCTAGTATAGCAATGCAGTCTCACGGCAGTTTATGAAATAGTCTACCTAAAATCTAATGATCTGTGTTCCTTTACATAGATTCCTACCTTTATTTTTGTGCCCCTCATCAAAGATTTTAATCCATCAAGTCTCATATGCACTGATTAATGTATACGTACACAAAATTAATATTTCCCACATCACATTTGGAGGCTGAGCAGTTGATGGTTGAGCAAATAATTTTGCCGCTAACACCAGAAACTGGAGTTTGATTCATACACTTCTCAGATTTTCTTACTTCTTTATTTTTTAATACATTATAAACAAAATACTTTGTTAAAGGCATTCAAAACAACTTTGGTAAGGTTAGGCATTCAGACTAGTGTGTGACCTTTAGAAAAAGATCGTGTTTTGGATTAAAATAGAGGGGTTACAAATACAACTTTTAGAAATGTGTTTTGTTGGTTAGGGTTAGGCCAAATGATTCTTGATATCTGCTGCGAAATTTAAATGGTGGGGTCAGAATTTGGTGCAAACAAAAAAACAGCATGGATTCATCCTGTCTTGTATAAATAGTTCATCTTATGCCCATCTTATCTTAAAGACCTCATAGTACCATATCACCCCAACAGAGCACTTCACTCTCAGACTGCTGGCTTACTTGTGGTTCCTAGGATAGCTTTCACACCCCTCTTCTGTGGAACCAGCTCCCAGATTGGATTCAGGAGACAGATACCCTCTCTATTTTTAAGATTAGGCTTAAAACTTTCCTTTATGATCAAGCTTATAGTTAGGGCTGGATCAGGTGACCTTGAACCCTCCCTTAGTTATGCTGCAATAGGCCTAGGCTGCTGGGGGGTGCCAATGATGCACTGTTTCTTTTCATTCACCTTATTTACTTTGTTTATACTCCACTCTGCATTTAATCATTAGTTATTATTAGTCTCTGACTCTCTTATATAGTGTGTCTTTTGTCCTGTCTCTCTCCCCTCAGCCCCAACCGGTCTCAGCAGATGACTGCCCCTCCCTGAGCCTGGTTCTGCTGGAGGTTTCTTCCTGTTAAAAGGGAGTTTTTCCTTCCCACTGTCACCAAATGCTGCTCATAGGAGGATGTTGGGTTTTATCTGTAGGGTCTTTACCTTACAAAATAAAGTGCCTTTAGGTGACTGTTGTGATTTGGTGCTATATAAATAAACTGAATTGAATTGAATTGAATAGAATTGAGGCTGATGGTGGCAGTGTAATGGTTTGGTGGATATTTTCTTGGCACACTTTGGGCTTCTTAGAACCCCTTGAGCATCATTTAATCTCCACAGCCTACCTGAGTATTGTTGCTAACAATCTCGATCCCTTTTGTGACCGCGGGCTGCCCATCTTTTGATGGATGCTTTCAACAGGACAGCAAGCCATGTCACAAAGATCAGATTATCTCAAACTGGTTTCTTGAACATGACACCGTGTTCACTGTACTCAATTGGCCTCCACAGTTTTCAATCCAATGGAGAACCTTTGGGATGTGGTGGAACAGGAGATTCATATCACGGATATGCAGCTGGCAAATCTGCAGCAGCTGTGTCATGCTGCAGATTTGACATATGACATTAATACAAACAAATTATTTTTTAATGATTATTCTACATTTTGCTATGAGAACAGGGTGAACATATGACAGTAAGAACAAAATTAGCCAGAACATGTGCCAAAAATCCCACTGTAATTGTATACGCACAAATATATGTGCACAAAGTAAGAAGATTCTTACTTACAAAGTAATACACGAGGCTTATTATCTCTAGAACACGTTTCACTGATTTGCTCAAATGTCAGTTCTGTGTGTTAAGCACATCACTCCATATTCATCTTCAACAAATTAAGGTGGAGAAATACTATTAAGAGGAGGCCCCGTGGTAGACCCAGGACACGCTGGAGAGATTGTGTATCTCGGCTGGCCTGGGAACGCCTTGGGGTCCCTCCGGATGGGCTGGAGGAGGTGGCTGGGGAGAGGGAAGCTTGGGCTTCTCTGCTTAGGCTTCTGCCCCCGCGACCCGGCCCCGGATAAGCGGAAGAAAATGGATGGATGGATGGATGGAAATACTATTAAATAAAACCAAGATTTGCTGGTTAGCTCCATCATCTTCCTTCTGGATGCTCAAAATTACAACAGGAAGAAAGACTTATTTGAGTGGATGATTCGTATTCTAATATTAAAATTATAAATAATACAGAGCTTATACAGGGCAGACTTGCTGACTTCAATCTTACGGACATCAGCTTCATTTTCATATTGTCACTGCTGATGCTTTCAATCAGTTTTTAAGTCCTAAATTCCTCGTCTGGACTCTCATCCCGTTGACTTTCCGCTGACTTTAGTTTAATTAGAAACTGTTACATCAGATTCCATGTGCTGGAAAGTGGCACACACCTATAATGACATACAATAATCTCAAAGCAGCTATCAGTCACAAAATTCATTAGTAACATCCCTTGATGTTAAGTGATCTGATGTTTTGCCTTCAGGCATTTTCCATTAACCTTCAGCTCCTTTTAAAACACATCAATTAATGATAAAATTCCCTCAATGCAACGCCCTATAACAAATCTATTAGTGCCCAATCCTGTATATTTCTTCAGGCGCACCCTGAGCAAAGTGGTTTTTCAGAGGTACCGTCTCTCATTACAGTGGTAAACATTTGAAAGAGGATGACCTGTTAACTCAAAGAGCCTCTGAACCGCTGTAGGGCTATACTATTCTCTATGTTGAATCTGCTACCAGTATAAAGTGCAGTCAGAGAAAAGGCTTGCAGCTTATAACCAATATGGTTTTGTAGTCCTTTGACCGATAACGTGCATCTCTTAAAAGTTCATCAGGAGTTTTGATTGTGTTCCATAAAACTAATGACAGCTCGCATTCTAGGAAAAATAAAAAGGAGTTATGGTGCAGGTGGGAGTAGTTTAGTGCTATCCTTCCCCGGCACGCCTGCACAGGAGAAATCGAGCAGAGCAAAGCGAAAAGCAGCGGGATGTTTTGAAATGGATTAATGCTCCCACTGTTTGAGGTTAACAGCCTGTCGCTGGGTTTCCTTATCAGATGGCCAAGATCAATGGCACAAACACATCTGCTCCCAGAACAATCTGCCAGGGTATTGCTGGACACTGCACTTGGAATGAAATAAAATCATTATCCAGCAGCTCCTGGAGCTATTTTAAGCCTATTTGTCTTCTGAATCTAGCTCAGCGTAAGGAGCAACATCCATTGACCTGTTTAGGAAGACTCGTGTTTTGCAAGACAGTTTCATAACTGTGTGACACAAAGTCACAACAGATTTTTTTTTTCAGATGCACAAGGAGATTTACTGTGTGTGATTTAAATTTTAGATATTTGAATTTTGCATCACAATAATCAGGAAATACTGTAATCGACCATGTAGTAAATTACAGGTGTCACCATGTACTGAATTTTCGGGGGAAAAAAACAAAACTAAAAACTTGGTAGCCTTTTTCTATTACAGCCCAGTAATGATCTGGTAATAGTGGGATAAGAAGAAGGTAATAACATGGAAATGGCAAATTATTACCACTTAATTATCAAAGTAATATCCAAGTAGTTATTTTGATTCAACTTTGGTTATAGTTGAGTAATATTACATTCAAATTTATGTAAATGGGTAATAACAGATGATTACCTGGAACCTAATGCACATTTCCAGGTTATCTTCACACTTCTTAAAGTTTGCTTTAATAGTTTATTAATATGAAATTAGAAGCACTCTTTCACATTTTACATTCCCGATTCCTAATTATTACACAGAATTTTATTTGTATAGCACCATATCACAACGGTCACCTCAAGGCACTTTATATTGTAAGGTAAAGATGCTATAAGATACAGAGAAAATGCCAACAATCAGACGACCCCCTAATGAGCAAGCACTTGGCAACAGTGGGAAGGAAAAAACTCCCTTTTAACAGGAAGAAACCTTGAGCAGAACCAGGCTCAGGGAGGGGCAGTCGTGTGTTGTGATTGGTTGGGGCTGAGGGGAGAGAGACAGGACAAAAGACATGCTGTGGAAGAGAGACAGAGATTAATAATAACTAATGATTAAATGCAGAGTGCAGAGAGGTATAAACACGGAGTAAAGAAAACCACTCAGTGCATCATGGGAAACCCCCAGCAGCCTAGGCCTATTGCAGCATAACTAAGGGATAAGGGTCACCTGATCCAGCCCTAACTATAAGTTTTATCAAAATGTTAAATTTTAAGTTTAATTTTAAAAATAGAGAGGGTGTCTGTCTCCCGAATCCAAACTGGGAGCTGGTTCCACAGAAGAGGGACCTGAAAGCTGAAGGCTCTGCCTCCCATTCAGTCTGAGAGCAAAGTGCTCTGTTGGGGTGATATGGTACTATGGGGTCTTTAAGATAAGATGGGGCCTGATTATTATTCATTATTCAATTCTTGTATGTGAGAAGAAGGATAATAATGAATTACAAAAGTCCAACCCAGAAGTAATAAATGCATGAATGAGCTTTTCAGCATCACTCTGAGACAGGATGTTTTTAGAAATTTTAGATATATTACAGAAATGCAAGAACGCAGTCCTACATTTTTTTTTTTTAATATGTGCATTGAAGGACATATCCTGGTCAAAAATGACTCCAAGATTCCTCACAGTGTTACTGGAGGCCAAAGTAATGCCATCCAGAATATTTATCTAGTTAGATGCCATGCTTCAACAAATGTTGCCAAGCTATCATTCATCTTCTTGAAGTTTCCTTTAATACATAATTGATATGGAATTAGATAGCAAAAAAAAGTTTTGTGTTTTGCAGCCCGGATTCCTGATTGTGGCACAGAAAGGACCACAGGTGTCTCCAGGTAATAAGCCACAGCATTCCATTCAATTCCATTTTATTTATATAGCCCCTAATCACAACATGCACCTCAGGGCACTTTATATAGTAAGGTAAAGACCCTACAATAATTACATTAAACACAATATCAAACAATAGTACCATATTATTATGAGGTTCGTACCACAGGTCAGTGTGTAAAAATTCTAATGCAGCAGGTTATCATATTGTTACCAAAACTAAACAATTACTCATTGGTTTTGCCTCATAAGCATACATTTTTTTCCACACTACTTCCCCCAGTTTCTAGCGTGTTATTACCCAATTACATAAAGTTCAATGTGACATTATTCAACTATAACTACCCCTACTATTACCATATTATTTGCAAGCTGTAACAGAAAGTGTTACCAAAACCTTCACAGTAAGTCAGTACCACAACGTTTTAAAAAAAACAATAATAATAATAATAATTCAGAATTTGATAAAAGATGTTTTCTGTTCACATGTCAGTGCTCCAAAATGTGGTGTGCCATAGTAAAATGTTTCAGCTCACCAAACAAAAATTACTAAAATACCCATAAGTTTTCTTATCCAAAAGATAATTATCCAGATTTTTTTTTTAATTATTTGGGTGCATAAATAATTCCTGGGATTCTGAATTGCACTTGATTTGATTGATTTCTACAAGTCCCTCCTAAATGCTATATTTGCATATGATACATGCAGATATTTCAATGAAAATTTAAGCCATGCATTTTGGTTGACATCATTAAATACACCCAAGTGGTTTTGTGTTACACTGGTTTTTTTTGTTGTTGTTGTTGTTGTTTAAACTTGAAATATGCCCAGCAACCTTTTGCATTCCTCCACATAACACATAATATAGAAAGGCCCCAGTGCGGCTCTTGTACCATTGGATGAGTCTCATTTAGCCAAAGGCACGGTACAAGAATAATCAGATATTTTGCAAGAAAAAAAATGAGGTAATTATTTGTACATTTTGGGCAATAGAAAACTAATCATAAACATAATTTTTTTTGTGTTCAAGAAAATAAATGTATTTATTCTGAAAGAACTGGAGCATTCAATGTCCAGTGTTTTGTCACCATGACTATTTTTGGAAGTTACAGTTTAGGAAACTATAAATATGACTTGGCTGGTGTAATTATTTGATATTTAACAAACACTGTGCAAGATGTCTGTTAACAGCCTCGGTGAGCTCCCTTTCAGTGAAACACACCCAAGTTTTTCATTAAGAGAGAAAACAAATGAAATTTTTTGTGTGCTACCTCAATCCTACAGGACACAGATCGGTGATCTTGCTGGTGGTATAACGTTTGTGTGGCTTGTTGTGCAGATCTGGCTTTCATGTCATGATGAAGTTGGACTGAAATATTATGTGTTAATGTGGAATTTCTGATGGATACAGCTCGAAACAGGAGAAGATTTTTTCCTCAATATTAAGTTGGATTCCAATAAATGTTGCACATATATCATATTTAAGTACATTGCTTTAAAATGAGAGGCTTTTTTGAGCAATGTAGACAAGGGTCTCATCTAAGTGCTGTGATCATGTCTTTATTTTGTTTTTTTGTTTGTTTGTTTTTTTTGCTATTTATCTTGAAGTAATTGCTCTCACATCACTTGATAAGGTGCTGAAACTCTCTTGGGAAATCAAATAGGGACTCAGCTGAAGTGGAGCGTGCTAATTTCTTGAAATAGAAATTGTAAAATAAAAAATGGAAACTTTTACTACAACTGAAAAAATGACTAAAATTCCATAACAAAGTCATAACATTATACCATTAAACAGTTTTTGTTGTTACAGTGTAAACAATGTGCATTCGGCATTACTTGACTCTCTACACTGTATTTTGTGTTGTCTTAATGCAAAGTTACAACTCCACTTCAAAAATGGTTTTGATGCTGCAGAAAATGAAAATAAAAATAGACTGCAATAATTTTCATTTTCCGCTTGTGTCTCAAGTGTGAACAAAACAAAAGCAAAAACAGTAACATAAAACACAAATATTGCCGGGGATGTGGCAGTCAAACTACACTTTTAACCCAGCAGCTTTCAAATCTAAAACAACTCCATGGCTTATGACCTTTCAAAGAGTTTTAAGATTTTCATTTGTAGCTGTTGTATCCTATAAGAACCCATTTGAAACCTATTTAATAATCAGCTGCAAATAAACTGGAGCTCAGCAGCTGTTATTCAATTTGTAGCTTATTTATATTGCTATATCGCAGTGAATAAAAAAAATTGATT
This sequence comes from Archocentrus centrarchus, assembly GCF_007364275.1. Taxonomy (NCBI): domain Eukaryota; kingdom Metazoa; phylum Chordata; class Actinopteri; order Cichliformes; family Cichlidae; genus Archocentrus; species Archocentrus centrarchus. Next base: position 5,269,498 of record NC_044361.1, read on the forward strand.
TAATTTTGCTTAAAATTTTTGACAGTCCTCTTACAGAATAAAGCAAATAAAAGGTTCTCTCATGCGTTACTTGTCCAGCCAGCATCAGGACAGGTTACAGGAGCTACTGAAGGAAGGAGAGTCCAGCTAAAAAAGAAAAGGTCACCTGGGAGTGTACAGCAGTGGGATGCCTTAAAGGTTAGCTCCATCGAGCTCCATCAAATATTAATGGCATCAGAGCCCCTGACAGGACCCCCTGGCAGACAAACAAGTCTTTTTAGCAAAGGGGGTGATTTAAGAAGCCATGAGCATTGTGATGCAACACTTTGTTGCTGCCCAGCTTCAGCCTGATTCTTTCTGTTGGAGATTCACTTTGTGCTGCTCCATCTGCAGAGCTACAACAAAGCCTTGGCAATCCTATACTGCATTTATGTGGCAGCATGAGGTGTTTCCTAATGCAGCATTCTCGTATTTTCCTTAAAAGGTCATGGCCGGGTGGATTGTGACTTCTTGCCCTTATATTTCCAGTATTTTGTATTAACTTATTGATCCAGTTATGTCAACAAGGGGGGCATAAAGGTTACTGTGGGGTGTGCTATCTCTGCACTCCTGCCCTATTAACTACACACCCGGTCTGGAGACATTAAGCCTGGTAGTTAAAGGAGCAAAAACTAATATTTAACAGAAAAAATATGCCCATAAACAAGCTCTCTTATGCTTTCTATAATGGAATATTAGCAGCGCTCCTAGCAGACATAAACTGAAATGGTGCAACCATTTCTCCGATTGATTCGAAAAAAGTATATTTTACCTCAGTGGAGCAAGTAACAGTAAAGACTGCTATAAAAGAGCAAAATGTGGGTTTATATTTTTCTTGGCAAGTTGCAAAACAGGGCAGTTTTGTTTACTTCTTTCCAAAGTTTCTGCTTGACTTACTGTAACCTGAGATGAAGAATATTCACTGCAGATTAATACAATATAGAGATGCACTGAGAGACAGCAGGTGTTAGCCAGATGTTCATGAGGAATGCTGATGGATGCATACAGTTTGTCTGCTGTATATTTGCCATTGATGTCATTGTTTTTGGCAACTGCAATCTGCCTCTTAAGGATGCAGGTGCCCAAGGGAAGCATTTAAAACAAAAACTGAATTTGTAGACAGAGGGAGCCAACAAAATTACAGTAGCAGTTTATTTTTTATGACAGCAGTTTTATGCATAATGAACTAAAGAAGTGCTCTGTCTTCCCAAGCAATATCAAAGACCTCATGTAATCAAACCAATGACAAACTACATTTTCGCATGTTTCACCTTCTACCTTATCGCATAATTTACTATATCCCGTTTCATTGTAATGTCTCATATGGGAATAACAAGCTGAAGTCTGCTTTAAGTTCAGGCAGCACTAAGAAATCTGGCATTCAGGCTTAATGCAAATCTAGAGGTGCTCACTTTGTTGTGGGAGGCTTTAGACGCAGTGTGTTTTTGCACTAACCTTTCAGCCAGTGCTCACATTTGGAGCTGAATTCTTGCACATTTTGCTTATTGCATTTAATATTGTAGAAGTCATACTGTTACTTTGGGCTAGATGTCGAGCGCGTGACAAATATTTTTGAATTTCTGTACGAGTGAGCTTCTACTTTAATAGAGCTGACATTCATGAAAACAGGGATTTGGATTCTAAGCCATTATAGAAAAAAGCAGAAAAAAGAGAAATATGATGACTTGCTCCGAGCCAGCTGTATCATTTTCTTTTAACCACGCAGAAAGACCTAGAAAAGTTGCCTTTTTCTCACAGTGAACTTACACCCTTCCCCTGACAACTAAAACTCAATGTCACATTGACATAACTCTGACTGATTTATATGATATAAAATGAAATAACTCCTTCTTTCTGCCTTTTAAATCCTTAATACCTCCAACCCGTTGAGTCCACCCCTGCAGTCCTGCAGATGCCCCCATTTTCATACAGCTTTGATCTGCTCCTTAATAATAGATTGTGGTCAGCTAGTCAAGTCTTCCTCTTGCTTTGGGGAGCCTCCAAGGCCTTTGGTTACAAGACTACTGTACTGTACCTTTCTTTACACAGCACATGAACAGGGAAAACCAGCTTCCCTGCCTGCAGCTCTTCACTCGCCTTCCTGTTTGTAATGTTTTGTGCTGCAGCTTGGCAAGCGTGTCAAAGGTTCATGCAACCACAGTGGGAGACTTTGAGCGGAGGAATTCTGCAGTTTATTTCCATGTGAGGAAAATGAACCGAGAAAAATAACCACAAGGAATTGCTTTATGTAATCTTTTATGTCTAAGTCTGCATCCTCAATTTATGAAGCTGTAAACAGTATGCACATATTTCATCACTCCGAGGCGAGAGTGTGTGTGCGCGCGGTGTTTGTGTGCATGTGTGCATGTGGTGGAAAGAGGAGGGGTGTGGAGGATTTGTAATATCACCACAATATTAGAATGTGAATAATGCATATAATCCACCTTAGAGCGCGAAATAAGACTGGGCCATTAAAAGAAGCTCCAAACTGAAATTGATGATAAGCATCACAACTGCAGAACAATCTACCATAGCTGAGAAATGGCAGCATGAGTGGTCTCGGAGTTAGATGAAGCTGCCTGGCTGCAGATGAACATGCAGTGAATGATTTACAGGTTAGCAGTTTATCTGAGACAGCCGCAGCCTAAGTGAAATCTGGGAAGATAAATCAGTCTTGTGAAAATCTGGGCAATAAGTTTGACTTTTCAAAGGTAAAAATATGCACTCAGGAAAGTTATCATCAAAGAAACAGGCAGAAATGAAGGCATCTGTTTTCAAATGGGAAGTTAGTCTTAAATACTAAAAATATACACAAATTTCCAAGCCAAAAAAAAAAGGGGGCCAAAAACAAAGGAAAAAAGAAAAAAGAAAGCCACCCAACAGCTTGCACACTGCAGGGATCCAGTTTTTACAAATGTATTTTATAAAAGAGTGATGTTTTGAGCAGCATTGCTCTTCATCATCCTGTTGTGCAGTGTGGAAGCCTTTGAATTGCTCCTTTCATTGTTGTCTTTCATACACCTAATTTTAAAAATATGTTTAGAAACAAACAAGGAAAAGAGAAGAATGCTTATCTGTTACTGTAGTTTTCTGTGATTTAGTTAACACTTTCATGACGTGTATTTTATGCTGTTACATAGATCATCCCGGACAATCATCCCGGACATTCTCACCACCAAACAGCACACCCTGGGCCTCCCCCCTCTCACATGTTCCTGGATCAAGGACTTCCTAACCAACCGGCCCCAGACTGTGAGACTTGGCCCCCATTTCTCCTCCACCCGCACACTGAGCACTGGCTCCCCACATGGTGACAGCAGAGGATTTCGCTGTCGCTATATCGCTTTGTGGGGGCAAAAAACCCCCCAAAACGCTAAGTTGCCAACACTGAGCCCTGGCGCGGCTTTGTTTACGTTGCTAAGCTAAACCAGAAGCACGTCACCGAACTCTGAGGTCCATTTGTTTTTACGGGGTTGTTCCGGCTGTCGGCACTAACCTAGTGATGGTGACAATTCAGTTTGAGGCGGCACAGGAATGCTTTAAAAAACTGAAAATTGAAAACTGAAAATACGGGAAAAATATGGGAAAATAAAAATACGGGATGACGTCGGGACAGAGGGGTAAAATACGGGAATTTCCCGGCCAAAACGGGAGACTTGACAGGTATGCCCCAGGTGCATTCTGTGCAGAGTTGCCCCTGAGACAATCCAGCACATAACAGCAAGGTGCAAGATGTTAGGGCATACATAGAACACCATAATCAAGTGGATGGCATAGTATACAGGAATGTCTGTGCCAATTATGGCTTGGAAGTCCTGAGGTCAAAATGGGATATGCCCCCAAGGGTGGTTCAGAATGACCAAGCTAAGATCCCGTGGGACTTTTAGATACAGACGGACAAACTGGTGATGGCTAACCAACCGGACAAGCAGAGGAGGAAGGCTGTAGTGATAGATGAACACCAAGTGACAGTCAAAGAAAAAGAAAAAGGAACCCAAGAAGCTTGAGAAATACCAAGGGTGAGAGAAGAACCAGAAAGGATGTGGAAGGTGAAGCCAACAATGATCCCCATGGTAATCAGAAACTACAGGGCAGTGACCCCCAAACTGGGAGAGTGGCTCCAGCAGATTCCAGGAATGACATCCAAGATCTTTGTCCAGAAGAGCGCAGTCCTAGGAACAGCTAAGATACTATGCAGGGCCTCCAAGCTCCCAGCTTGGAGGATAAAGATCCATCCATCCATCCATCCTTCCCTCCCTCCCTCTTTCTCTCTCTCTCTCTGTAACCCTGTAGGAAATAGACTAATAGGTAGAAATAAATAGGAGTAGTGATAGGTGCAAATATAAGCTGACTAAATATGGGTTAAGGTCATTTGTGTAAATGATTGTTAAAATTGCAAAGTTCATGTGTTGAGAATATTAAAATGCCATAAGTATTCAATTTGTTGTAAAAGAAAAGTGCTGTATCTTTGATGGGTGTGTTCTTGAAGAAAAAAACCTCGCTGACAAAGTCTTGATGCATATTCAGAGTTTATTGCAAAAAACATACAGTGTCAAAACAGATGCTTCTCGAGCCATCTGGGAGAGGAGGCCCAATCTTCCTAACTCAGTTCAGAAAAGAGATCACAAAGGTTATATAGTGTTGGTCAAACCCCCCACATTCCTAACTTTCCCATATATGGCTATAAGAAACAGCTCCAACCATCCCCAAATAAATAACCTATAGCTGGACATATGGTCAGTTCCTTATACGGAAAGCAAGAGAGCCTACAAGGGGCCCTTTGTGCATTCCTTTGTGCTGATGTCAAACCTTTATGTTGAATTCAAGTTACCCTTTTTGAACAAAATCTATACAAGCCTTAAGGAAGAAACCATACATACATATATAGAGTTTAACATAGCAGTACAAACACCACAAAGGTTTCCACGAGATGCAGTATTTCATCCTGAGAGTGGCAGGACTTAATTGTCCCAATTTGCTCGGTAGCTAAGCGAGCGGTAATTAGCATTGCTAATTGACTGAAAGCTGCAGTTAGCTAACACAGCACAACGCAACGGCTTCAGTTGACTCCTTCAAGCGCACAGACGAGAGGAAGCACACAGATAGCGCTCTCAGCTACCAGGAATGCCCAGGGTTCCTCCAGCAATGCTGGAAAACAACCACTCACCGGGTATGCCCTTATGCTCCATTCCTGCTCTTGGAAGGACCACGTGTGACTGGTGAACTCTTGCACCGCCATATTTGGCAAAAGGTACTTTTTTGTTTGTTTGCTCTCAGTGAGTGAAACAACCGCTAAGTTTTTGGTCTCACCGCACCCATGTCCCAATTCAGGCCTGCAATGTGTTTATTTTGTTATATATATATATATATATATATATATATACATACACAATTCTTCACCTTTTTCATAGTTTTACTCAGAGTATTTGCTGATTACACAAAATAACCTAAATGGAACAGATGAAAAGTAAAACTCTATACAGCTACAGTGTTGCTGCCATAGCAAGCAACAAAGGAGATGCATGGGCCAGTTACGCATCAGTTTTTGAACATGAACACTTTGTATTATCATTAGCATATGGCTATCATTTTTTTTCAAGTCAAGTTTAGCAAAAGAACATTGCCCTATTGATGTACCAGTCAAATGAGAACCACATCCTGTTTACATGTGAATCAATACTGTTCCATGTCTAAATGTTGAAAAACATACAGGTCACACTGGTATAGAGGAATACCGGATGAGGCCAGATGAGCTGGGAAAAAGAGATGTCTGAGATGCTTGTGAATACATAGTGTTATATGTATTCATAAAAAGATATGGCTACAAACAGTCAGAACACTGTGTACTTTCCCACCCTGAACACAATGGTGTGAATCAGATAACTTCAAAGGCACAAAACAAGAGCTAGAGCTAGATGACAGAATATAGTGTCTGCAGAGGTAAATTATTACAATATACAGAGGCTTGTGAGAAAGCTTTATTCGAATAAAAGCCATCAACATTTTATCACTAGATTCCAGGGGCAGCATCAACTCCTCTAATTAAGTGCCAAAAACATCAACAACAACCTCTGCAAATGGTTCAATAACTCTAAGTAACAGTGTGCTTTCAACCAGGCAGAAAACTATGAAGTTTTCACGTTTATATTCTGTCAAAGAATGATTTGCTGAACACGCGTGAATTTTCTGTTTGTAGTGTCTAGTGTGTGTGTGTGTGTTGTATTTGTGAGCAGAATTACACAATAACTACAAAAACAATCAGGCTGAATTTCAGTAAATTTGGTCGGTCAGTGGCATATATAATTATTCCTTTGCTGTATAAGCAATTTTACATTTATTTCTTTAAAATTAAGAAATATGACGATGGTGGAGGTGGAGAACGTACTCTATGAGCAACTATTTCTGAACAGCTTATCCTGCTTAGGAGACTTGCTACACATTGATAACCAAGTGGAAACCTTCCATCCTTCCATCCATCCATTTTCTTCCGCTTATCCAATTAACAGATGGATGAAGCCCATGCCAGCTGACATCAGGTGAGAGTTGGGATACACCCTGGACACATCAGCAGTCCATCACAGGGTTAAGAAAGACAGTTAGACACTTTAGAATCACCAGTTAACCTAACAAGCATTTCTTTGGACTGTGGCAGGAAGCATGAGTACCCAGAAGGAAGGCATAAAAGGAGAAAAACTGCAGGTCCTCAAACGTCCACTTGAGGCTTGCTTCAACACTGATTAAAACCAAACAGCATTTTAGGTACTTAACTGGGTTTCTTGAAAATTATTTGTGCATTTTTGGGGGCACTTTATTTAAATTGTCTGACAAATAATCTCACTTGCTGTGTAGCTAATTATTTAGCAGACAGTCAAAGTAAGTATGTGCTCCAGTTTTGGTGAGTGAAAGTTATTTTACAAATTAGCAGATATCTGCACCCATGCAGTCTAAGGATTGCTAGCATTAGCTGATGACTTAGCACTTAATTTCTTGTCTAAATATGGCTAATTTTGGCTTCTGGGGGAAACTATCTATACACTATAACTGTAGTAGTTGTGTCATCTTAAAAATACATACAAATAATAAGCATGGACAATGCACAGAAACTGATTGCTTAACACAAACAAAAAGGAAGGTATTTTCACACTGTTTTGAAGCAGGATAATCACCCCTACCTAGCACAACTACACTGAAAAAGTTATAAATATAACTATAAAATAATGTAAAATGCCAATTTCCATAACATTGAAGTATTTACATCGCCCTCGCTTAATAAAATGAAACAGCTGACAATGTATGCCCTGAGAATATTCAGTTACTGTATATCCTCCCTGGCTAATGCCAAATTAGATCTAAATATGCATGATTCTGATCCCTACGTCAGCGCGGATTAGCACTCTCATCACTTGTGTGTTTTCCGAAAGAACGAGCTAGAATGGCACCACAGCATCAATTAGTCATGTAAATGTCATCATCATTATTTAGACTGGGGTTTGATGCCTCTATCCTGAGCATCTGACTTTAAATGAAAGCTTGAAATGAAACCAGAAGAATGGGGAAATCTCTGCTGATGATATCCACACAGCTGTAGATAAAATATTAAACAGAGACCTCCAGGGCACAAAGGCTATCTGATTGGCAATAAAAACGGCTAGAACAATTTTAAACGGCACTAATTGGGATGAGAAAGACAATGAGGTATGGCAGGAGAGGAAACACAATGAGAAAGTTCAGCAATAGTATGTGATCACAGATCAGTTTGCATTATGTTTCCCTTTATTACCTAAGATTTAATTTTACATGAAAACAATATGCTCCATCCTCCCCCCTGCTTCATACGCCTCACCATCTGTTGTTTTTCTTACTGAATTGTTCTCTAATGTTGCACTTCGCTCTTACAGTGGCCAAGATTGTCTAGCTGTACTTCAATTTCTACAGAGATGAAAAAATTAAATGAACCAAAGGCCTATTTCTACACTGGTATATTTTCTCTCAGTCCAGAACAGAATGGTTCTATATGCGGCCATCATAAAAAAATCTAATCATGCTAGAAAAAAGAAGAAGAAGAAGAACGTGGCCACCTTTGGCCCTTTGTGATGTCAAACTCAGGATAAAGGTAGACAGATAGAGTTGCATACCTCCTGAAAATCTGAGTACTGTCAGCACACAGCATCAACAAAGTACTTTTCCCGGTGCTTCCTCTCGGGCCTTTGATAAGCTTTAATAAATGTTAATAGAATACAGACTGCTTGGGGTAGAGTTTAGGAATTACAAATTGCTGAGCTCATTCTCAGGCATCCTCAAGGGACTTCTTGGACTGCAACACCTTGACACATTCCCTCGAGGGCACAAACGGAAAGGAATGAGGATTGTGCAAGAATGTAAATTTGACTACAGGGAGATGCTGCCAAGCAAGCGCGCAGATGGCTGTGTCAAGCTGGCACAGGACAGCGGAGAGAGGAGGGGTGGGTGGCACGTGGCTGTCTTTGGCACACCACAAGCATCTGGCACAGAAGAAACACGCATCCCACCAACATCACTGCCACCCTCATCACTGACGACAACCCCACCTCCCCCCTCTATATTTGTTTTATCGCACCACCCAGCATCCATGAAGACAATAGGACAGTGAAATTCGAGTGTGTGTGTGTGTGTGTGTGTGTGTGTGTGTCCCCTCATTTCCGGAGCTTGTCTCTTTGTGCTATGAATGTGTATGGCTCGAGGTTTATGATAATCTCATCCCAGGACTGATGGTGTTGCGCAGGACTGGGTGGTCACAGGGAAGTGAAGCATAGAGAAAATTTGCAGCTGCTGTAAATGAGAGGTTTTGTTGGAAAGATGGGAGCTTACTCCGGCGGCGCAGCCTTCTTTTCAACGAACTGATGAAGTTGTACACACCGAGCTCCCCTGTGGTACCCTCTTTCACACTGCATGGCTATACTGTGTGGTTCATCTTGGTCTTGCAGGCCTTGATGGGCATAATGGTTATAATTAGAGATGTGTTTCCCTGATTCTGAGTTCAAACCAGGCTCAAACACAGAAACTTTTGAATATTATATGAGCTTAACATTTTAGAGTTTGGGGTCTTAATCAAAGTAATGGTGCTTAGATTTCATCCTCTATAGTATCTGGAGTTCATAATTACATCTTCTTCTAACTGCGATCTGTAGGCTATCAAAATTCATGATATTATGCACATTCATCATTTATCACATTTTCTTACAGAACCTGTACTTCCTACAGATAAGCATCCTGGCACTTAAGCATGCATCTCGTTAATGAGTTTAAACATATGAGATCCACAATCTGGTATCCATTTACCGCCTGTGAGGAGATTCCTGCTAAGACCCAATCACTTGGCAGAGACCTGGCCTCACAGCATCCAAAACGAGCTGCACAGCGATACGTTGAACACACTGGCAAAACACACAGCAGTGTCTTATCTACACTGGCATGCAAACAAGCCAACACATTACAAGGGCAAAACATTATGGCAAACACACCCATTTTCAACAGTGTCACACACAGTTTAATGAGTTCTACAACAAAACAATGTGTGCCATTATACTATTATATTAATGTCACTACTATGTCGTTAAAGCACTTGTCTTTTACCAAGCTTGTATAGATGACGTGGATTTGCTGAGCAACAACATCAACTTCTTGCCAAACTAAATAAAAATGTTAAAGCAACTGCCTGCTGGCAAATGTCTCTTAAAAGCTGCATGTAGTTGTAATCTCTGATCTCTATACTGTATATCAAAACCCTGATTTACAAAACCTGAGGATTTTATTAAGGCCCAATTCTTACACATTATTATTTTGTATGATTTAAATCAAATTCTGTGATATTCATGTGATATCATTGCAGTGTACGTATTTTTATGTCACTATTTTTTTTTTGGGGGGGGGGGGGGGGGGGGGGGGGCAGTAATACACAATTATATACCATGATTGTGCATCACAGTGACATCACTAAAAGCATTTTGATCCTAAATCAAAAGTTGAGTCAATCATATGGGAAGACAAAACAAAAAAGTGGCTCATGGTTCTGGTGAGAATCACTCAGAAGTAAATCAAACACAATATCGTTCATCTCTTCCAACGCTGATAGCGGTAAGAAACTGTCCAGAAACATCAGGCTTCTTAAATGAGAATGACATTGCTGCAAAGATGCCAGCAGACAATGATTCACACAGCCATGAATGATAAACAGGCCTCCCACTGCAGAGGGACAGCGAGGGTCAAGTTCAAATTTTTTTTGTATCATCTGCACTCCAGAAGAACCTACAGAGAAATAAAAAAGATTATAGATCTAGCCCCAACTCGTGCTGCAGCCCCTGTGCAGGGGAAGGGAGTGTGCAGAGGGTTCTGACAGACTCAAACCATTTCAGCGTCAAGACAAAAGCCCCATGCCGCTTCATCCAGCAGGAGGTGTTTAACCAGCTTCAGAGAGCTACTGGGACTCGCTGGCTGCCAGATGACCTGTTCAGTGCTGCATGCTGCCACCATTTTTTTAAAGGACAATTTCCATTTTAGACTCTTATTCCTGTGTTTTCTGGATATTCTGTAATCAAGTGCTGTGATTTACTTGTTTTTAGATTGGTTTCTTTTCGATCTTTACTCCGACCTCTGTTTCTTAATTTTCTGTTTTTTTAATTTATTTTGTTAGTTTGGGGTAGAACAAGAGAAATAATCATACAAAAGACCACATGATTACAGATGTTATTGCTGCATTGTAATCTGATATATTTACACTATTTGGATTGTAACTGGGTTTTTTTGCCTTTCTTTCAACACATCTCTTTATCAAAATTGAGCATTATTTGTGGGCAAGTTACATCAAATCCTTTTTTTACTTTTGTAATGGATAATAAAAATATTCCTAGTGATGTTTCATGTCCCTATAATTATTTCTCCACACATTTAGATAGGTGACTAACCCTCATCAGCTTCTGATCAATGATTGCTTTAAAAAAAAAAAAACTAATCAGGAAAATCAACAAATTCCATTCAGTTGGGCAATTTTACTGTATTCGAATTATAGCATACAGCAGTCACCATGCACGTTTACTTCAGCTGTTCTCATCCCAAAAACTGCTGTTGTCTTGCTGAAGTAGCACAAGGGGTTCTTGGGCACTGATGCCTTGACAGTTTTGGATAGAGACAGCAAACAGTCCTTTTTGAAAGAGTGACCGAGAGTGCAGTAAGGAGGCTTAAAGGATGGTCAAATTGTCAACAAGATTATGACTCATGTCCGGTTTGGGACCTCTGTGTGCGGCTTTTCTTTTTCTTTGTTTTTGCACTGTTTCATATTGGTTTTACTTTCACCTCTACTTTTAATCACAGTCTGGTTAGGTTTAAGCAGTTAGGCTTAGCTAGAAAATGTAGTTTGGGTTGAAATGTGCCCCTTTAACTCTGCATGCTGAAAAATTATGCTTTTGGGTAACCACTGCACTGGTTACCCTGACCCAGTGTTGATATGTGACAAAGAATTAACATGGGCTGCCTATGACATGAAAAAAATGAACACAGTGTGAATATGAAGAGTCTGACTCTCACCCAAACTGTAACAGTGGCTTGCCAGGACTTGACATCTGCAAAGGGCAGTTCCATGTGGTCACTTTTCTGTAAAAGCAGTGGTGATAATCTTACCAAAACCTACACATAGTAAAAATTATGAATCATTTTCAACAAGGCAAGTTTGAACGCATGCCTTAACTTTACTGAACAGATATGCAGAAGATTTAAAAACGTGTGCATCTCTGCTCTGCATCTTTGTGAGTTAGAATGCACTAAACAGCAATAAAGTGAAAACAAAATCTCGTGCTTTTGATGTGAGACACTTGCTTTCACTTTCAAACTAAATCTCATGCTAATTAAAAGAAAGCCTAAAAGACGCTCCTTCATTAAAAAAAAAAAAAAAAAATTGTCCATGTTAAAGGTTTGTTTTTTTTTTTTTTAACATTTCAGCACCAACACCTTAACCCTTAATTATCACAGAGAGTGCAAAAGACACTGCTGCTGGAAATATGCAGACATGGGCTCTGAACCAGCACACCTTACAGGTAGTGTGAACTTTTCCTCATGCATTCAATATCTCAGGAGCACACCTTCACAGGTGATAAAGACAGAGCCTGTGACACATCAAATTAAGAGACTCAAAAGTAATGATTGCAATAAGAGTTTTAATAAGATATCAGGAGGGAGTTATTTTGACATTTCAAAGTTAGAGACAAGTTTGTTATTTACTTCTAATAAATTATCCTTGACACTGAGACAGTATTGATCAGAAACTAACAGTAAATGACTGTGTTCTTTACTTCAGACTGGTGAGCTGTCACACAGAGTCACCATTTATGAAAAATTGTCTGATTCACTTACCAAATTCACTCAAGTGAATATGGATGTGTTCACATAACTAACTACAACACACGACTTCTCTCATCATCAGAGTAACTATAAAAATATATCCATGTGTCTAAGTAAACTCTGACCTAATGCTGATGTACTGTCAAATCTCCAGCACGGTATTGTGTGAATGATGTGGCATTTTCTTTTGATGTCGCACATATTTCTGAATGAAATAAAGAAACAGTAACAGAAGAACAACCCATGTCTGAATGACAGAACTTTAACAGACTGATGAAGCCAGCAATGTTTTACATCTCATGTCTGAAAAGGCTACATAAGCACATGTTTGGAGAGAGAATTAGATTACTGGATTTTGAAAGTAGTTCCAGTACTTCAGTTTTTATGGACAATACAAATCTAATGAGCCACATAAGTAACTATACTAAATTTAGATGTTCTAATACTTTGCTGATGGTATCTCTGAAATAATAACAGACTGACTGGGGAGTAAGCACAACCCATTATTACACACAAAGCATTTCATTACCATTGTCATCGACCTGCTAGTAAGAATTCTTGGGTTTCAGGCTGTGCTAGATGACAGTTTGTGACAAATGTGGTTAAAACTGAGACTGAAGTTCAGCCATTATTTCAGTGTAAACAGTACTTCAGCCATAATCTCCAAGCCTCTGTCGCATTGTTGTGTGAATGATTTACGACACTCACTGCTGACTGAACCGCTGCACCACTGGAGGCCTGTGTGTACGTGTAGCAAGATACAACTGCACATACACAAATATAAAGGGGCCCACAACAGCCGAGCTGTGACCCTGTTTTAAATTACTTCTTTGTGATGCAATTACCCTCTTTCTGGAAACTGATGTTGGCTTTTTTGTTTCACCATCATTTGTTTTGTATGTGTATCCTCTGAGGACCGTCTCGGCAAAGACTCCATGACCTTGCCTCCCATTTAGACACCGCTGCCCAACCACGCAAAAAAATAAATGCGCTACTCTGAAAGATGTTCAGGGAGGGGGTGACAATTGTCAAAGGACTCACAGTGAAAACTTGGGGGATAGGAATAGGAAATGGGATGCTCAATGATGTGTGGAAAGGTGTGTGCGTGTGTGTATACGCATGTGTGCCACTGTGTATGTGCATCGATGTGGCAACAATAAACCACAAAAGGAGATGAAGGAAAACACTGAAGGTTTATCATCTTTGAGTTGTTGTCTCCTGTTTCCTGTGTTGTGTGGTCACTGCAACATTACTAGCTGAGAGAAGAACTGCTTTCTTCAGCACTTGCTCAAGTTACTAAAATAAAATGCAAAACTTTTCTTTACCCCACAAACACTCTCTCAGTACGCACTCTTTGCGTACTTCACAGAGGCTGCAAAACCTCCACGACTGGAAGTCTGTTTCTACTTTTGAAGCCTGCAAAACAGGAATTCATAAATCATGATTGTAAAGTGATTTGTACAAATAATATATAATGCAATGTGCCAAATGGTTGTCAGTTATGAAATTACATGTGAAGTCACTACCTATTTTTAGCATAAAATCAAACCAGAATTTATGCCAGCATTACTTACAATGTGCTCAATTATCTGCTTTTTGGTGTCATTCATTCCAGTGTGGGCTGTTTGGACCATAAAAATCAATGTGGGCAGAGGGCTGAGCAGTAAATTACATATAAAAGCCAGTTAATGCAGAAACCCACAGACAGGAAACAGATAAATGGTGCAAATGCATAAAGTACTGATAATCATAATCAGAATTAAATACCATGCTGCCACCCTCCCGAGTCAGTGTCCTTACTTCACCCACTGTATGCATTTAATGTCTTCTGCCTGCTAATAATACAATCTAGGTGTGAAATCAACAGAGAGCTTCTGTTAGCAGAGAACATCTGTTAGCTGACTCAAGTTACTCCAGCAACAATGAAACGATCAGTCAAAGGACAACGCTGTTTGTATCAAAAAATTTACAACTTCTCTGCCCATCCAACACACTGCTGAGTCATCCATTTCAACATCCTTCTTTAAAGGCTTAGCAGCTCAGTGTCCTACTACTTAAATCCATATCTCTGAAGAACAAACGTCATGACTCACATCATCACTGGAGGTCCTTGTCTACTAAACTTCACTCTTGGGTTGCCAGGAATCTGGACATGAGAACAATAAGAGTCTGAGGCTAAAATATGGGCCTACACTTCTGATGTAAGATATAATTGAGGTAAAAATACTGTTGTCTCGTGTTTGTGTATTACAAAATCGATGGATTTGAAGTAACAGTTTCCAACCCTACTTTGAATTTTGATTGTGAGCTCTATTGTTTGTACTGGACACAACAGTTTTGCCGTTGTGTTCCATTTCTTACCGGTTTTGTTGTTTGGGGGTGTAATTTTCTCATTTCGAGCCACTATAATGCAATTTCTAAACCATCGGTTAATGTCAGCCTTTGGTGTCAGTCACTCAGAATCAAAGAGCCATGGGCTTATTCCTAATCTCACAATTCTGCAGCGAGATTCAATAATCAAACAGGGAGAAATCCATCATAGAAGGCGCAAAGAGACTAATTTCTCCACCAACAGTATCCCCAAGAGGCTGATGCATTACAGCTATGTTTTGTGCTGAGAGTAAAAGAAAGACTGACACAATGTCTAAATCTGCTTCAGAAGTCTTTTTTTTTCCCCACTTAATCAATTGTTAGTAATAAAGCAGAATGCTGTTGGAAAGTAAAGCAAACACTCAACTCTGGAATTACTTGCTACCACAATACAGTTCTATAACGATTTGACATTTACTTTAGGTATTCCTCAAGCTTTCAGGAGTACATGAACCTTTAGTTTTGTTTTATCAAAGTTAGATAATCGTGTTTAGAATAGAATAGAAAAACCTTGATTTGTCCCACAATGGGGAAGCATCGCTTCTTCGAATATTGTGTGAAGCCTGTATATTATTAACACTAACTATGTCATAGTTTTTGGAAAGATATGTTATTGTGGAGTTGCAACAAAGAATACATTAAATTCAAGTCATCTCCACTGTCTGCATAAATACAGTATATTGTGCACTGCTAAAAAAAATAAATAAATAAACGAACACTTTGAAAACACACTAGATCTCTATGGGAAAATGAGATCATGCTGGATATCTATACTGATATGGAGTGAATGATGTGTTAGGAATCAAAGGATACCACATTGTTTGATGGAAAGGAAAACTATCAACCTACAGAGAGCTGAATTCAAAGACATCTGAAAATCAAAGCAAAAAAATGATGTGGCAGGCTAGTCCATTTTCATTGCACCAATTTCATTGCACCAACTTAAAATGGTACTCAGTAGTTTCTATGGCCCCCTACATTCTTGTATGTGTGCCTGACAATGTCGGGGCAGGCTCATAATGAGACAATGGATGGTGCCCTGGGGATCTCCTCCTAGATCTGGACCAGGGCATCACTGAGCTTCAGGACAACCTGAGGCACAACCTGGTGTTGTCGGATGGACCAAAACGATGCGCCAGAGGTGTTCTATTGGATTTATGTCAGGTGAGCCCAAGGGAACTGCCTGCATACTCTTGCTGCAGGAGGCCGGGCATTGTCGAGTATCAGGAGGAACCCAGGACCCACTGCACCAGCATAGGGTCTGACAATGGGTCCAAGGATTTCATCCCGATACCTAATGGTAGGCAGGGTGCTGTTACCTAGTCTGTAGAGATCTGTGTGTCCCTCCATAGATAAGTCTCCCCAGACTATCACTGAATGATGTTACAGGCATCACAACATTCTCCACAGCTTCTCCAGACCCTTTCATATCTATCACATGTATTCAGGGTGAACCTGCTCTCATCTGTGAAAAGCACAGCGCACCAGTGGTAGACTTGCCAATTCTGGTATTCTGTGGCAAATGCCAATCAGGCTCCACAGTGCTGGGCAGTGAACACAGGGTCCACTAGAGGACGTCAGGCCCTCAGGCCACCCTCATGACACCTGTTTCTGATTATTTGGTCACCAGTGGCCTGCTGGAGATAATTTTGTAGGGCTCTGGCAGTGTTTATCCTGTTCCTCCTTCCACACAAAGAAGCAGATACCCATCCTGTTGATGGGTTAAGGAGCTTTTACAGCCCTGTCCAGCTCTCCTGGAGTAACTGCCTGTCTCCTGGATTCTCCTCCAAGCTCTGAGACTGTGCTGGGTGACACAGCAAACCCTTGTGGCAATGACACATATTGATGTGCCAGCCTGGAGGAGTTGGACTACCTGTGCAGCTTCTGTCCAGGTATCGCCTCATGCAACCAGTAGTGACACTGACCCTAGCCAAATGATGATGTGAGGAGGGAAAAAAAATGTCAGTGGCCTCCATTCCTGTTTTGGGGGTTGTCTCATTTGCCGTGTTTCCATTAGTACTTACTCAGCGTGGCTTGACTGAACATGGTTTGTAGGCATTTCCATTAGTACCTGGTACCAGGTACTTTTTTAGTACCCACTCAGCCGAGGTTCCAAGCAATCCGAGGCAAATGTGACGTCAAAGAACAGCATGCCACTGACTGGCCAGGGAGTGTCATCACTAGCGGAGTCATAAGAGTGACTCCTTCACCAGAATCACCCGCGCCATTTTTAAAACCCAACTGCAAGAAATGGAGGCACGCAAACCAACACTGTGGGGGTGCAATGAGGCGGTGCAGACATTTCTGTGCTTGGTGGGAGATGAGATGAAAAATGAGAAAGTTAATTATGAGGTCTCCAAGCTAATGGCTGCTCATGGGTACCATCGCACAACACGGCAGTGTAGACAAAAACTAACACACTTTGAGTCGCATACAAATTACATCATGAGACTTTTGCCCGTGTTGCTATATCAACTCCACCCACACTGAGGTGGTCCTCAATGGTAATGGAAACAAAACAAAACCGTGTCATGCCAAGTTGAGTCAATCCACGCTGAGTAGTTTTTTTCTTTTTTTTAAGCCTGTCATGTCTGGCAGATATTCCAACCAGAATTGCAATCTGAATGCACTGTTGTGCCAGACATATTTACTCTTCCAAGATGAGCTCTATAGATTCTCTATATGCTCCTCTTATTAATGTTGTCCTAATATTTTATTTATTTGCGTTATTTATACAGATACAGTCCTTGTGATGGCACAGTTGACAGGCTGACAGAGGAGAGAGAGAGACAAGGAAAAAAAAGGAGAAAAAGGAGAAAATAGGAAATACCGCCGAGTAGGTTTTAATGGAAACGCGGCATATGTTGCCCCGACCATGCACCTGTTGTTAATTTCATTAACAATAAAGCAGCTGAAACTGATTAACAACTCCCTCTGCTACTTAACTGATCAGATCAATATCCCAGACGTTTAACCGATTTGATGCTGTACTCTGATTAAAAAGTGTTGCTTTCATTATTTTGAGCATACATACAGAATCTGTAGGCGATGGACAATGGCTTGTAGCAGGTAAAAAGTCTGTGTGGAAAGCAAAGAAAGGATTGCATTAATCAAATCTCAAAACCACTGACAATTTACCCTTCTCACTCTTTTTTATTTCTCATTTATATGCATTTGTAAAAAGAAAAAAGAAAAAAAATTGTGAACAAAACACAAAGGCTTGGCCTGGACAGCTACTAGCAGTCTGTAGATGGGTTCCCAGTCTACCCCCATGGTACTGAGGTGGCAAGTCTGACTGGTAGATACTGTAAAACCTGAGCAAATGAGTAATTTAGCCTAAACCCCTGCTGACCAAATGTACTGCATCAGTCTTACTTCAGATGTAGATTCACTGGTCACAGTGCAAATGTATAATTTAAAGAGTGTTGAGTAACTGACAAAGTCTGTATTTTGTGAGTGACGCAGATGTGTGTGAGATTTTGTGTGTATGCATTTTAAAGTGCACACTTGGACATACATGCATCCCTCAGTGTGTACATTGTGCGGATACTGTATGTGACCTTTCAAAGTGTGCATGAACCACTTATATGTTTGTGTGGGTGCATAAGGCAGGTGGAATCGGTACACCAAACCACGTTAGAGCTGTCACAAGCGGAGCTGAAATTGGATTAGTGTCACCCGTGATAAGGCAAAGGGGCGAAAGAGGGAAGAGGAGAAAATTGGAAGAAAGGAAGCGGCTATTTCACCACCAATACCGCCCTTTCTACCTCCACCTCCACAATAATTTCATTTCAAATTCCAGGCACTGAATACAAAACCACAGAGCCATACCGTTATGGAGCCGGCTGAAGTTAATAGAATATTTATATGCAGACTGCGGAACCCTGAATTCCCTTTCTTTTCCGAATAGCACCCCCCTACACACTTCCCTGTCTCCTATCTCTAGTTTTAGAATTGCCTTTGTTAGAATTTGACACTATTTTTACACCTCCAAGAGCACTGTACTTCCACTGGTTGCAGTTGAAAGGGCCTGTAGAGAGACTGAGTGAATATGAGCAGCGTTTGGTCAGGTTCTGTTACCTTCACCTCACAGTGGCACACAGAAATAGGCCTAACAACTTCCCCACACGACACGCTTTTAAATCGCAAAGGAAGATTCAATTAAAATAATGCAGAGTAGACAGACAGAGGATGAAACAGCTGCGCATGTATGTGCTGAACCATAACAATAATCTGGACTGATACTGCCAAAATGCTGCCTTAAATGATGACGGAAAGCTGGAGACAGCCTGCGTTGGAGGAGATTGAGAATTGGTCTTTGTAGAGATAGTAAAAAGAGAGAAAAAAAATCAGGTGGAGTAAAGAATACCAGGGGAAAGATAGAGATGCTGACAGGTGAAACTGAAAAGAAACAGACAGGGAGGGAAGAGAGGGGGAAGAACTCACGGAGGAGCTATAAATACAGCAAAAGTGAGGACCTTGGTTGCTGCATGAAGTCACAATAAGACTCTCTGACATTGTTAGCATTCAGCTAGCGTAGCTTTATGGAGCAGCTCCTGCTGTGTCTACA
Source organism: Archocentrus centrarchus (assembly GCF_007364275.1). Lineage (NCBI taxonomy): Eukaryota > Metazoa > Chordata > Actinopteri > Cichliformes > Cichlidae > Archocentrus > Archocentrus centrarchus. Next base: position 5,288,825 of record NC_044361.1, read on the forward strand.
GTAAAACCAATAAGAGTGAGGTATCATGGGATTGTGCAGGATAAATCTGGAATATTCGTTTGCAGTGGGAGGTGTGTGTGTGTGTGCGCGTGCGTGTGTATGTGTGTGTGTGGGTGGGGTATAGTTCAGTGGATTGAGGGATGGGACGCCTGGGATACAGATAGAGTCCCATTAAGTATTCCACCACGGGGTCACAGCAGTTACAGCTCCTCCACGGAGGCAGAGATTTCCATTTTGTTACATCGTAGGATTCATACCTGCAGCTTTAGTGCAGTCACAGCCCTGCTACAGCAAAGAGATGTGCAATTTTATCTCGAAGGGCTGCTGGTTATAAAATATAAGCGGCAGTTTATGGTGCAAGTTTGTCACCTGATAACTCCATCGTGCGGCTCTACTGAAATGCTCCAATAATGTGACCGTGCTTTGTGCTGATGCTTTAATCAATGTCTCTTCTTTTTTGAATGGTGAGCTCGTTTTGTGCTTCGATGATATACAACTTATATAAACCTCTATCTTTTTTGCTGTAGCTGAATGTGCCCCAACTATGCACGGTTTCCTCCAGTGACCCTGATTCTCTCCTAAGATTGGATCGTTGCTCTGTTAGGAGAGTTATCAGCCTCAGCCAGCCCAGATAACCAGCAAGGACAGACAGGAAACATATATGAGTAAGAATGAAAAAGATACTGCCGGTGCATGTGGTGGAGTAATAGGAAAAACAGGGCTGTGTGCCCATTTGTGTAAGTGTGAAGCTGTGTGTGTTTCTGTTGTTCACATCAAACAATGGTAGAGAGGTGTTCCTTGGCTCCCTGTTAGCATTTGAAAAATGGCATGAATGGACACCTTTTGAAACAGCGGCACCTCTCTCTTTGTGGGAAAGGAAGGAAGGCAGGGTGTAATATTGGCAAAGCAAAAGAAGATGAGTCATGTCATCTTTAATGAAAGCTCTCGCAGCATCTGTGTGGAGTTGTGGTTGGCACCATCAGCACATTGTTATCTCCCTCTGTTCCCTGGCTAAGAGGTAGCAGCAAACCTCCCAGGCCACAGTGTGGCAAAAGCTGCACTAGAGGCCATTAAAGACAGAAGGCAGCATGTGGAATATAGGGGATTGCTTGGAAGACAGAGGCGGGGAATAGGGCTAGAAGCCATACAATAAATGGAACAGAGAGTGGCTCATTATCGCACAGAGCAGGTAGTACGGGTTAGCTGTCATCACCCCTTTGGTTGCCTAGTGGAGAGTAGGTGTGGTGGAAAGTGGTGGCTAGATGGCTTAAAGTGTTTTCTTAATTAGACCTCCGCATGATAGGAGTGAGCCTCCCAACCTTCCAGGTCAGGATTTAAATATTAAAAAAGTGAAAGTAAAAAATTAATTTCTCTTTGTTCATGACTGAAACTGGTCTTTTCATGGAATAAAATTAGATTTTGAACTAGCTCTGTGTATTTTGCAACAGGGCAAATATAAAAGGCCACAAATGTCAGAAAATGACAGAATGCTTGATCTTCCCTGTCTGGCCTTACCAAAAGGCCACAGCCACACATTTTTTAGTTTTAATCTCCACCAGTGGAAGTGTTGGAAGAGCCAGTAATAAATTAAGGATGTTGTAACAGTGCCCCCTAGTGGATATGTTAAACTGTTTAGCTCACCTTAGAAACTGAGTGAGCCACACTATTTGACAGGTTGTTTTTTTTTTTTTAATAAAGCCTCACTTATCATATATATGTCTGTTCCATCATTAAAAAAAAATATTCTTTTCACATGCAAAATGTACTTTCTGGTGGTCAAAACAGATATCATGACATGAGTCAAAACACCAATGTTTGTCAAATTTTAACCTTCACTGATCAAGGGGGTAGATAATAGCAGCCTTAACAGGAGGCCCGGATGTTTTGAATGGATCCATTTAGCCACACTTCACAAAGCAACAAAACCTTTCAAATGCCAATCTCAACACAATGCCTGTCAGTTTCGTGTGCACCTGACTGTAATTATGCAAATTTAAACTAATTAGTCAAACAACCTGTAGCAATAATGAGTTTTTGCAAAAGAGTACAAGCTAATTTCGGATAATGAGCCTGACATCGTGAACTAAGATGGAAACTGAGCTGGTTTTTTAAGGGATTCCCATAACCAGTCACAGCCAGCCCAGACCTCTTTCTTCACAAATTAAACTGAAGTCTGGAAAAAAAAGCAAAAAAAATTATTACCTGCCACAAACATGCCTTGGTGCTACTATTTTGGATCAGGTCACCTGTTGACCTGGCAGGCAAGTGTCAGGGGAGAGCACACATGTCAGCTGCAGGTGGAAACTCTTAGCAATGCTGGAGCACTGGCAGGCACAGTCGGAGCCTAGGGGAACACAGCACCGTGAGACTGCAGGTAAGGGGACTTGGGTTTGCACCTTTTCAAGCTTTGTAGCATTTTTGGGTTGTGTTTTATGGATTTTATTGTCAATAACTGATGGGTTATGAGCATTGCACACTGGTTGATCACCTTGTGATGTGTCTTCATTGTCTCATATTTTCTATAACAGTAAAATTTTACAGTTGGTGTAAAGCAGCAGTGGACGCACACAGCTATAACAGTTATTTTCTTTTTTTTAATACTTTCTGAGATGTAGCTGGTGCCTGGAGCAGCTGCCTGAGTTTTCATGATTGTTGTGTGACACAGGTAAAAAAGGATACTTGCTTCTTTAGTTCATTACATGTGGACTGAATATGAACTGTCCTGGAATATTTATTTCATTCTCATACCTACATTCTGTCCTCTCACAGAAGGTAGGTAATATTTTAAAAACTGTCATAAAACATGACTCGAAGCCTGTGTTTTGGATAGGTCAGTTCTTCCCTGATCTCTTCTCAGTTAAGCAGTTGGGAGGCTTCCTCACCCTCTGAAGATGTACGGCCTGTATTTGGAAGCGGTGAATGATTATATTAATGAATCCTACGGCGAGGATGTGTGGAGACTGATTGAGAACCGAGCGGAGATACCCCACCTCAAGTTTGTCAGACATCAGATGTACAAGTATGTTGTTGTTTTTCAATCCCCAGCATATTGTGATGACTGCTAATCGTTTTAGGAACAATCTGCACAATGTCTTGGATTTCAGTACTTAAACAGAAATAATCACATATTGGGAACTATTGAATACAATAAGCAGTCCCACAGTGCTTATCCTCATTCAGATGCTGCATCCTAAAGCTATAGAGAAAAAATAGATCCAACTTTTAAGACTGCATATAGTTAACTTGGACAATGTGCTGTGTAATATAAGTTAGGATGGCTGCAATAATATACTATATTACACATTAAACAAGCTGTTTTTGTTTCCATTTATGATTTTTATGATTCAGATTCAACTTTGTCACGTCACAGATTTACAAAAGTTAAAAGTGGGTGAAAACCATTTTTGTTGCAGAGCTCCAGATTAGCAGATCACAATAAAAGAAACAAAATAAGACAAAGTTTCAACATTATGTCGTTTATACTGACCACGTCTGCACTCAAACAGCCAATTTATGCATCAAAGAATAACTGCAATAAAGCAAAAGTTGGGTGGAAAAAATGGCATTCCCTCTTCTATACAGCGACAACTTGATCCTGCGGTTGGCAAAGGCAGCAGGTGAAGTTCTGGGAAAGACCCACGATGAGCTCATGTACGCCTTTGGGGTCTATATGGTCAAGAGGATTGGAAACTATGGATATGAGCGGATTCTGAAGGTATATTAATAAAAATAAAATCCCATGTATAGAAAGTAGCAACAGTGGGGTTAAATTGTTATCTTCAGCCTCTACATGCAGTGTGCAAAAACAATATTGACAAGAAACTGCAAAGTTTGTGGCAACATGAAAAACATCTTTAAATGAAATAATATTTACATTTATATAACTACACCATTTTTTCAAGGTTTTGGGACGAAATGTGCGGGACTTCATCAATGAGTTGGACAACCTGCACGAGTACTTCCGCTTCTCTTTCCCAAAAGTGCAGCCACCAAGTTTCTGTGTAGAGGAGGAATGTGAGACGAGCCTCACGCTGCACTACCGCAGCACCCGCAAGGGCTTCACCCAGTTTGTCAAAGGTAACAAGAAACATGATGGGGTAAACAGCAGCTGTGCAAAATGGTTTACCAGAGCAACAGGAAATTGGTTTGACCCCAAACCCTAGACCTGTCTGTAATGCATCGCTTACATCTCTCCCGTGTTTGTGTGAGTTTCTGTCTATTGCATGCTGGGAAAGAGTCTAGCCTCACAGGTCTCAGTGTGATTAAGAAAGAAAAAGAATGGCTTCAGAGCACACAGAAGAATTTAAACTGTTCTGATACAGAATTACTGTCACGTTTGACCAGAAAAAAAAAAACAGTTTTCAGACAGCATTCAATATATATATATATATATATATATATATATATATATATATATATATATATATATATATATGTGTGTGTATATATATATATATATGTGTGTGTATATATATATATATATATATATATATATATATATATATATATATATATATATATATATATTCAATATATATATTCAATATATATATATATATATATATATATTGAATCTATATATATATTCAATATATATATATATTCAATATATATATATATATATATATATATATATATATATATATATATATATATATATATATATAAAGAAAACTGAGGAGAAAAAGAAAAAAAATCTATCTACAATAATGAGGTTTATCAGAACACAGCTGTTGAGACAGAAAGGGTTGACCTAGTCGGCCCTTGATTTAAAATAAAACAAAAAATAAACCTACTTAACCCTAAGTTCACACAAGCCACACGCCTGACCTCTACACATACATGTCTGATTCCTGCAGGGCAGCTCTCCCAAGTGGGACGACAATTCTACAGCACAGATATTGAAGTGGAAATCCTGTCTAAGGAGGAAACTGAGAAAATGACATATGTGGTAGGTACTCAGACTTTGAACAAGAATCAGTCCATCTCCTAAATTCCTGACCTTGACCCTATGTCAGTTCAATCAGCATGGATACCATCATCTTTAATGAGACACCAGGCAGCATTCTTGTTTGCACTCAGAGAGCAAGTAGTTACTGGATGGAGATAAGTGTTTATTGGGATGGGACTCTGGGTAAAGACGGGATTTACAGCAGAACAAATATGAATTATGCATCCTAGCGTACCTGGATCATACTGTCAATATTGGATGGAGTTACTTGCACACATTTTTTCCAATCTTACGATTTCAGGTCAGCGGTTTACATGAAATGGGACTTGATAAGGTCTGGTGTTTACATGCACAGATGCAATTAAATGGAAAAGTGAAACACGTTTTGAATATGTCATGCATTTTTCTTCCATAGCGACTGGCTTGTTTCTTGTGTTCGATGAGCTCCCTGAAGATAAATAGCTATCTTGCAGATCTTGTTATTGCATTGCTCTTAATTCGTTAAGAATATGTCATAAAAAATTCTGCAAAGGACCACTTCAGCTTGAAAGCCATTTTTGGAAAGATCAAAAATGGGCCCACACATACACAACAAAGATGGATGGTTGAATTATTTACATTATAATTTTTTTTTTCTCCAAATGATCAGTTTCTGAAATGGTTTAACTGACCCTTTGAAACTGACAGCAATGTCAGTCCATTTGGGCCTGTTGATTCTGATTGAGGTTTTGATCTGTTTGCGCTTTAAAACCAACATGAATTGGAATATTAGGTCAGTAAGTAAAACTGTATTTAGATAGCACTTTTCAAGATAAATATCACAGAATGCTTCACAACAAAATGCTAAAAACATAACAAAAAGTTACCCAAAACAATATGTTACCTGAAAGCAAGTTTAAAAAGGATTACAGTCCACAGATCTCAGCCATGATGGGACAGCGTCTCCTTTAGTGGGCTCTGATCACATGACCTCAGGGACGTGCTGGGGATGTATGGATGTAAAAGTTTACTGATGCACACTGGTGCTTATCCATGCAGAGCTGGACCCAGGTCAATTGAATTAGCAACAGTGTGATATGTCAGTACTTAGAAGACTCACAGCAGCATTCTGAACAACCTGCAGAACGTCCAAGGAGGTTTTGTTAAGGCAAGTGAACAATGAATTACAATAATCCACGTCATGAAATACAGGCATGAATTTCAGTTTCTAATTCAGAGCGTGACCCAATGGAACTCGACTCGGCAATATTTCTTAGGTGATAAAAGCAAGAGCGAACCAGAGATTTAATGTGAGCATCCAAAGTGAGTTAAAAGTTACTCCATGGTTCCTGGGAACCTGGAGTTTTTATTGCCTCAGGCCCAAATCTGTTGGGGCACAAAGATTTCTGTTTTCTCAGTATTAAGTTGGAGAAAATGGTCTGCCATTCAACTTTAAATAGAGTCTAAGCACCTACGCAAGATCTGTAACTTAGAAACATTTTGGGGCTTAAAAGAGACACACAGTGCTTAACAAATTTATTAGACCAGCACCCAATGTAAGATTTGTACCACAACTGCCCTAAATTATCAGTATCGGTAATTACCAAACAATTGCCAGAATAATTTTTTATGTTTTTGGAATTTGTTAATCCAGCAGTACAACAAGCGCTTTACTTGAAATAGTATTTTTAAACCTAAACCATAATAACTGTTGTTACTGTTACAGAAATAATCAGAAAAAATGATATAATTAATGCTACTAACCATTGTTTTCTAATAAAACACATAAAGCATTATACTTAATGGCATAAACATTACATTATCACATTTTATACAGCCTGATTAGTATCTCTGCTCTGAGGATTTAATCCTATGATTTTTATTTATCTCATGGTCTACAGAGAATCATCCCCAAAATCAACTTACATTCCTGAGACTTCTTTACCTTTTCTGTCCTGGTCCAGGTGTATAAGATGAACTTTGACAACGCTGCCTTCAAGCACCGCATGCCACAGCAGAAGACGGCTCCGAGTTACGAAAAGCTGCCGATGAAGCGAGGTATCTTCTTTGACATGTTTCCTTTCAGCGTCATTTTCCGGCGCGACATGACCATGTACCGCATCGGTGACGGCCTCAAAGAGGTCTTCTCTGACCTCCAAGGCAAGAAGGTCAATGAAGAGTTCACTCTGGTCAGACCAATGCTGGAGTTCAGCTGGGATAATGTGAGTTTGGCAGGACTTGTCCAATTATTTATCATAATTCTAACTCAAATTTACCCCTCACACTGTCGTCATCACTGTTCAATACCACAAAAATCTATGTTCCTACTTGCTTCAGATCTACACCCATCTGAACAATGTGTTTGAGCTTTTGTCTAAAGCTGTGGTGGAAAGCAAGCAGAAGGTCAACATTCCGAAACTCAGCAAGGAGGAAGCAGAGGAAAAGGAGGAGTGTGACAAAGCAAAAAGAGAAGAAGAAAGGGGTACTGGTCTGGCCATGTTTTTATATTTTTTTTCAATTTCAAATCCATAATGTATTATAAGGTTTTTAATAAATTGGATCACAACTTGATGGAAAGTTTGAAGATGTGGAAAGAAGGAAATAAACTTTCAATGCAAAAGAGACCCTTATGCAAACCATGTAGACTCAATACAGACAAGTAATATGTTTCAAATATTCATCACTAGAGTAAAAAGGGATTAGAGGAAATGAAATAAGGAAATTAATCTGAAGCACAATGCTGTGTATAATTATTTCAAGAGGAAATTCCCTTCATTCTATCCTCTTGTTGGCCAGTGTTATTCAGCTATTTTCCAGCTGTGTGATTGGGATTTGCATCTTGACACGTTGTTAATTTGGTTGGTTAACTCATCCCGGTTCGTTCGGTTAACTCATCCTCTCAGTGTTTCTGTTTCTCACCCTCCATCAGAGCCAAAGGCAACGGAGGAAATGAAAGGCACAGACCAAGAGTACAGCAGCGCTCTCACTCAGTACAATAGTTCTGCCAACTCCGGAGGCGAGGACATCGAATTGTTGGCATTCCAGACTGTCACTGGTCAGAACATTTTACCCTTTTGACTTTTCAAACAGCCTTTGTCAAATCTTAGAAGGAAAAAAAACTGCATTTCTTACATTTCTTACATCTTATGAGCATTTTTGATACATATATCATCATTGGGAGTGCAAATGTTTCAAAACCAATTAATTATCTTAATCATCTCAATTTAAAAAGTCTAATTTAGCTTTAGTAACACACACTTTCTAATTAAGTCATATTTCTAGTAACTCTCCCCGATGGTCCTCAGGAAAGTGCAGTGAGACCATCTTTGAGGACATGCGGGAGCCTCCTAAGAAGCCTCTACACCTGAAGGGCCAGATGAAGTATGTCCCCCAGTGGGACTCTCTCATCTTCCTGGGGACACCCATGTAAGACCAAGGCACACTGTGACAACACTGACTGATCGTACTGACTTAAGACTAGACATCTAAGCATATCCACTCTTAATAATAGAGACCTTACACAAGCTACAAGACAGACTATACTCAGTTTAATTATGTCTGGTTGGTGATCAGTATCATGGCAGTCTGCAGCTTAATACCAACATGGATCAGCTCTGATTACATCGTGGATGATCAATAGCGTAGATTTTCTTTTTGTCTGTGAAGTATTAAAGCTCTCTTTAGTAGTTGCTAAAGACAATAGGTGATTTATTGTGCTTCTACCTTCTTTGCTTTTTTCTGCTCAAAATATCTGAAACAGCTGGAGGATCACACAGCATCACCAGCAAATTAAGACCACAAATGGGAGACGATCAGAATGTAGACTCCATACTAAGAGAGGTCTCGAGTGCTTGAAAAGAAGGTAACGGGACTTTACTCTGCCTCAGGTGACCTCAGTAGCTCACATGATGGTGGGGCGGGGCCATATCTTACAGAGGTTTCACACCTTGGCCCCAGTGATGGGGCCAAGCTGACTCTCCGTCTGTTTCTTTAAGATCTGAAGAACCCTCTTGGATGAGAAGTGAAACATCTTCACAAACCTAAAGAAGTCCAGTTCTTCTTAGTATGAAGTTTACATTCAGATCTTCTCCTATTTGTGGTTTTAATTTGCTGTTGACGCTGTGATCCTCGAACTGTTTCTGATATTTTAAACAGGCATATTCCTTTTCATGTCTTCACAGTGCGAGTTTTATTATTATACTATTTATACTACGAATTATAATAATAATAACTCAAAAGGGTAGAACAGGAAAGTACACCATTACTGTTGTGTAACAGGAGAAAAACCAGAACTTCCACATTTTACCCTAGCATGCTGACACCTTATGCATTTCGTGCTTAATGTGCTTCCTAATCATTGCCTCATTTCCTCTCTTTATTCTTGCAGTATAGAGACTGTGGAGGACATGATAAAAATGGGTGTTTATGTGAACGATCTGAACCTGCACGATTCTAGCAGAGAGTTGATTTTGGCTGGAACACAGCAATCAGCTGAGCTGCAGCTGGCCCTCGATCAGGTGAAGAAAATACCCTGAATGCTCAGTCCTGAGAGAGAGAGAGAGCATTATGCCAACAGAGCTGACTTTGTTCACCAGTGAGAACCCAACTATACTGCATTTTAATGGCAGTTTGAGGTAGTTCATATAACCTTATAAAAGCGTACTGAGACTTGTATGACTTAAAGCATCAGTGATTTTGTAGAATGATACATTAAGTGCACAAAATAATGCCAGCTCTCCTTAAAGCAACCTGACCAAGTGAACCCAGGTGAAAAGCTCTGCTACCCTATTGATTTCACCCATTAAATCCACTTCAGTCATGCAGGAAAGATGTGGATTAAGAGGATTAGAAAATGCAAAGAGGGATTTTTGAGCTTTAAAAGAGGTGAGACTGTAACTATAGACTTTTGTGTCCTGCTTCTCATCCTGCAGGAGCAACAAAAATATGCTCAGCTGCAGGAAATTATCAAGAAGCTGGACGAAGAAAAGAAGAGAGGAGATTCGCTGCTGTACGCCATGATCCCCAAAGCCGTTGCTGACCGCCTCAGAAAGGGAATCACTGCTCTGGAGACATGCCAGGTACAAGAGACTGTCTTTGTGAACAAAGATGGCAGGACTCCCAACATATAAAAACATTATGTTCCAAAAAATGGTGAAGCGTTAAATTGAGATCATAACCGTTTTTCTTTTTTTTTCTTTTAAAGACCTGCTGTTCTAGTTATTAAGAAATTATGACCAAAGCAACCAAGTCACACACAGTGGGAGCACATCTTGCATCTAAAGTAACTTTTATTCACTCAGACAAGAACTCAGGTGTCAGCATGCAACAATGGCTGTAGCTTGACCACAGATCCCTTAGAAAATACATGTACATTTCCCTGGCAAGTATAATGGTGTAAGATTGTCACAATTTGAAATATATGTCTTGTGTGTCTCAGGTCTTCCCAGATGTGACCATCCTGTTCAGTGACGTGGTCAAGTTTAATGAGATCTGCATCCACATTACACCCATGCAGGTGGTGGACATGCTCAATGAGATCTACATCGTCTTCGACACGCTAAGCGAGAAACACAACGTCTACAAAGTCAGTCCAAGAAAGCAACACAAACAACTGTATCTGTATATTATTTTTAATAGTGCCCAGTTTATCTGACACATGCAGTTTTTGGGGTCTGTCCAGAGAAAAGGTTATATTTGCATTTTTAATTTTCACTTTCTGCCCAGGTGGAAACAATCCGTGATGCCTACATGGTGGTGGCAGGTGTGCCTAACAAGACCACCTTTCATGCACACCATATCTGTGACATGGCCCTGGACATGCTGAGCTCCATTGACCACCTTAAGGATCCTTCTACCGGGGATAACATCCAGATCAGAGTTGGTGAGACAGTAAAACTGTCTGGAGCTTTAGCGGCTTTGGTATCGAAAGGCACCCAGATTAATTGGATGTGTGAGGTTTACCTGCTGCTGTTCATATGGAGGTCACGGTATACAATCAACTACACTTCGGGAAAGGATTCAGTGGCTTTATCCCTCTACTTCAAAAAGCCTTAGTTTGTTTTTTTTTCTACTCAACTACTTAGCCATGTTCACGCAACGGTTGAAAAAATACAATTTTGAGATAGCACTGTATAAAAGATTTTTCTTCAATCAGAGGACCCAGATAAAGTACACAGATGGCCACCGTCACAAGGGGTCGCTATTTTGACGTAATCCCTGACATCGATATCTTCAGAGCAGAGAGGAGATAAGAAAATGTTTTTTTTTTTGTTTTTTGTTTTTTAAATCAGTTGAATATCGTTCACTGGGTTTAAGAATGTGTAAGAATATTATTAGAACTTATGACCTGAGACCACGAGGCAGCCAGAGCTGAAGCTGTGAAAACTGCCACTAAATGCTTCGATTCAAAGGAACATCAAACTGTGCATGACTAAAATACTATACTACTTGCAACAGAACAGCTGTTTTATTTTTTATTTTTTTCCTACCATCTGTAAGAAAATGAAAATAGGTCATAATGTTGTGGAGTGTGACATGCACACAGAGTAAGAAGTTAAAATATCACTCTACTAAACTATCCATCTACTTTGTAAACAGCTTATTCTGATCAGTGTGTTGGGAAGCCTATCCCAGCATTCCCTGTGCTGGATTATTGTATAGATCATTATAGGCTCAGGTCTCCTATTCTAGATGTTAAACACCTGAAGGAAACATTGCTATACTGAAGACTTTGTTTTTCAAGTGGCAGGATGGTAAGCAAAGCCTTAATAATTACTTTTTTTTTTTTAAAGTGCATCACTAACCATTTTAAATAACCGCACCTTCAAAGAAAGAATTAGTGAATTATTTATTAATTCTGTGAATTAACTGCTTAAACTATGGGCATAAATTAAAGAAATTAATGTAAACCTCTTTTCATGTTTCAACAATAACTGCACTAAAATATGCATTGGGTATTTTATGAGTGCATCAGCTATTAAATGTTTTTCCCACTCTAAGGTATTCATTCAGGTATGGTGGTAGCTGGCGTTGTGGGTCTGAAGATGCCTCGATACTGTCTATTTGGCGACACTGTTAACACAGCTTCAAGGATGGAGAGCAATGGAGTGGTGACTACAATAACTTTAATATCCTGCTACCCTGCAAAATGTGCTAAATAAGCAACAGCAAAAATCTAAATAACTGCAGTAACAGTTCATGACTTCCTGCAGTTAAATTTCATGTAGATTAGAATAGAAACCCATTTCCTGTGTAATGATGCCACTGTGCATGTTGCTTTTTAGTTGATGCAACATACTATTCACTTCATTTCCTTTCAATTACTTACAGTAATAGAAGCTGATGTCATGTTGTGTTGGAAATCTGCTCTTTGATGAAAATAAAATAAAAAAAGGAAGCCGTTTGTGCCAACACAATTTCCTCGCTATACATTCCCACAAGGCGAGAAAAAGAACTGTTATTTAAGAGTCCAGTAAACTGAAAAAAAAAGAGAGATTTCAGTACAAATGGGCCTCATATCTCAATAGACAGCTTTAGCTTAGTTTTGTGTGTGTGCGTCTGTCTGAGCAGGGCATGCAGATCCACATCAGTCAGACCACCAAAGACCACCTGGAGCACGAGCCCTATATCATTGAGGAGAGGGGCAAAATCTTTGTAAAGGTGAGTGGAAGCCAAGCATACACATCTTTTTGCTATCCATCATGCGCTGGATAAAAACGCCTCTCTTATCCACTGAGAAAGCATTGAGACGAACATTTTAATTGCAACTTTATGTGTGGATTTCATCTGTTGTTGTAGTTGCAGTTAATTTTATGATGACGTGCAAAATTCTGGGGAACTTTGCTGCTCCCTATCTGAGGCAATGAAACATTTATTCAAAAAATGTATACAAAGATTTTTTTTTTAAATCAAATAATGTATCTTCCACATTCTTCCAGGGTAAAGGCTACATGAAAACCTACTGGCTCAAAGGAAAGAAAGATCTATCATTCAAGACCCCGGCAGAGCTGCGCTACAGCAGTGAACAGAAAGACTCTGAGGACAAGAGCTCTAATGGGTGAGTAGAGAACAGTAGAGCAGTCAGCACCAAAGAATCACTTATCTTCTTCACACAGTGTGGATTCAGGATGCCCCCTGTTGATACAGTCAGAGTTGTGCCCATTGCCCCCTGCAGCAGCAGACAGAAAGCAAACTGGACGGCCATTTAAGGGGCTTTTGTTTGTTTGAAGGAGTGAAGCTGCCTACCAAAAACACAACCTCACGCTTGCAACCCCTTAGGTTACTGAAACAATGAAAAAGGAAATGATACAGCAACTTTAGTAGCACAATTGCACTTTTTGCTCAGTGCTGTTTCCCTTGTTTTAAGACTTTTCTTGAAAATAAGCGACAGTATCCTGAAGCAAGACACAATTCTGCATTAAAAATGTTTATGTTTCCTTTTATGGGAAAATGTAAGGAAATATTATTACCCAGAAGACAGATTTATATGCTTTATGGGAAAAAATTAGACTTTTTCACCACAATTCTTCAAACGACTGTATATGAGATCACATGCACCAAAGCTTAATTTCAGCATTTCTAAACATTTCTTATGTCCTCTCTCCATCACTGTGAATTCCACTGATGTGCAATCGCACCAGCTCCACAAGCACCAATGCTAAACTCATGGCCTCTAACCTGCACATCACTGGCAACGAGGAGCAAGCAGAAGGGAAACCAAGTCCAAGCGACCTTCCCCGTGACACCCTGCCTACACCAGAGGCTGCTAATGAGCCCCCTACCACGTCAGCCAAGTGTCAGGAGAAGGAGAAAGCCCAAAAGACGAAGAACAACAAGGGGGAGAAGTTGGATGTTCCCCAGGGAAAGACGATGCCAGAGTCTTCATCCCCTGCTGATGGGCTGGAGAACCCCGGGCCTTTACTCAACAATAAGAGAAACAGCTTCAAACAGCAGTACGTCAAACTGCCCGCCAACCTGCCTCTGCGCAGTGCTGCCTGCTGCATCCTATGAGCAGTGTTGTGGTGGGGTTATTAAAATAAATACATATGATATCTATACAGTTCAGCGCGAGAGAAGATAAAACAGGTTACTAATGAACAGAATTGGAACATATTTTGAAAAATTAAGTTTGTGCAACATTTATTGCTCCAAATGAATGGAAATTGGGTGCAATGGTTCCTTGAAAACATAAATTCAAACTGCATTTGAAGTTTTTTGTTTTTTTTTTGTTTAAAATCTCTCTCTATATATATACGTACATATATACATACACATATATACATTATATATATATACACACACACACTATATTATATATACATATATATGTCAAATTAAGAGAGAATTTGTGTTGCTCCTTTGTTTCATTAACATCACGCATCAAAGCGTTTGCTTGTTTTTCTCAAACTGTCACTATCCTAAACAATGAGAATTTACAGGTTTCACAACATACTGTGAGCTGTTTTCTTTTTTTAAAGAGGAAGTGCAATTTCCTCTACATACAAGAATAGCAGGTACATACACAAACAGAGAACCTAAAAACTGTATTACACGTAAGGACTGGCATGAGAATGTGTTTATTTCCACTGTTCTTATGCCATCTGTTGTATTATTTTATTTTAATAAACCATGTATGAAGCCACTGCTAATAGTTTCAACTTTTTTTCTTATACAGAAAAAGAAGTCTATGGATGCTTAATTTAATCCACTTGGATACAATCAGAAATCATTTTTTATCCTGTTTGAATGTAGTTGCATTGTTTTGCTGTATGACAGTGTTTACTTAAAAAAAAAATGTACGTACAACCTCAAATTATCATGTTTTCAGTTTTGGAAACGCCTAAGTGGTGGTTTCATAACACACTGACCTATTAGTTACAGAAATATAAAACTCACGTGTCCTTGACTCGAGATTAGTGTGAACTCTGAATCCTGATTTCTAAGCATCAAAATGTGGTGACCTAATTTACACAGGCATAAATTCCTAATAATAGGCCATTTTCTGGTCACTTTGGTGTCACTTAATAACATTTATATGAGAAAATAGGAATTTCATCCAGCAAACCCCAGTAAATATTCATTCATGACTGATTCATTATACCTATAATGTTCAACTGCTCTTAGACAAACTCAGCAAGTAAGTGCTGTTACCAAAATCAGTTTTTACCAACTCAGAGTCATTGCCAAGGTAAAACCTTATCTCCCACAGCAGGACCTGGAAAAAGTTATTCATGCTTTTATTACTTCCCGCCTGGACTACTGTAATTCTCTGTACTTTGGCATAGATCAATCATCTGTGCGCCGCCTGCAGGTAGTCCAGAATGCGGCAGCTCGTCTTTTAACCGGTTTAAAAAGCATGAACACATTACCCCAGTCCTGTCATCCCTTCACTGGCTCCCTGTCCGTTTTAGAATCGATTTTAAGATTTTATTGTTTACTTTTAAAGCCTTAAACGGACTGCCACCTTTGTATCTGTCTGAGCTGCTTCACTGTCACACCCCTGTAAGAGCTCTGAGGTCATCGAACCAGCTGCTCTTACAGAGGCCTAAAACTAGACTAAAACATTGAGGTGATCGAGCTTTTGCAGCAGCAGCACCAAAGCTATGGAACGATCTACCTCTCCATATCCGCACAGCTCAGACGATACACACATTTAAATCTCTATTAAAACACATTTCTTTTCCTTGGCATTTGGCTGCAGTGCTACCTCCTTTTAGATGATTGTTTTATGGTATTTTATGGTACTTGTTTTAAACGTTTTAATTTTAATTTTCTTATGTTATTTATTGTTCTTAATGTTTTTATTTATTTATTTTTATTTTATTATTTTATTTATTTATTTATATATTTTTATTTTTATTTAGTATAGTCCTTGGGGTTACAGATCTTGTACAGCACTTTGGTCAACGTCATTGTTTTAAATGTGCTTTATAAATAAACTTGACTTGACTTGACTTGACTTGACTCGTGCCTGTCAGCTGACCTCCTGTGGATGACAAAAAGCATATCTGAGTTATAATATACAGTATTTAACTGGCAACAATAAGCTGTTGGTATAGCAACGAAGCATGACTCTTTTCCCAAAACTTTGGAAAGTATCCTGAAATTATAAGACCAGTGCAAAGGATAACTACCAGTGTCCCAGTGTCATCTGTAAACAGATGGCATTCACTTTAACCACCACCAGGAGGTGATGCACTAGCCTCACATCCATAAATAAATAAATTAGGACCATGACCAAGTTACTTTTTGGATCTTCACATCTAAAAATAAATAAATCCAGATGTTAGAGTTTTAAAAACCCAATCTTTCTTAGCTTCACACAGACCCAGACACACATTATGTCTCTGCCCTCACCTGAGCCAGCATCTGTTCACCCTCTAACACAAAGCCTGCATGAGTGCAGAAAGTACCTAAGCTCACCAAATCCTCCATCCAATTCAGGCTCCACATCTTCAGGTGCAATTTCCTGACCTCAGTGGTTATTCTTGTCTTAGTCATCTTGTGATAACACACTGCCATTATGTGAGTGCCTGTATGTGTGTGTATGTGCGAGTTTGCAGGCTTTGAAGGTCCCTGTGATCTTTTAATGAAACATAAGAGACATAATTTAAGATGCTCTCATTATCTCATAACCAAAAGAAGCAAGCGCGTAAGATGTGTACAGTCTGAAGGTGAGACGGGTAAGAACTTATTTCTTACCGCGTGTGTTCCTTCACACAAACACATGCCAGCATGTAAACTCTCACTCACAGATATTCAGCTGAGTACTCCCTGCTGATGTTTCCTTGTGAGATGTCATTACATGATAAAGAGGAAGCCATCAGGAAACCGCTTAAGCACTACTTCCTGTCTGTTGCCACGGTGACAGACCTCATTCTGCAATTGCAGAAAGGTTCGCCGTGACTTTACTCGAGTTAATTTCTTGCAGAAGGGCAGGGTAGGAGGCAAAACAAAGAGGCAGGTGTGCTCGATCGGATACTGGTGGGCTGTATCCTGTCCAGGCACTCCTCTTAGTCCAGCTGGGGTCTCAGTGTGACCTGTAACCCCAACATCTGACAACAGTTAAGATTTGCAAATGTTTAGTGGACATGTCTTTTTGAATGGCCCACGGCTCAGCCAACAGCCTTTCAGCACAGCTGTTTGCCATTCAGAAAAGAAAACTACAGATAAACACACAGCTCTAGAAGCAGGGGACACTTCCTGATTCTAAATGAATCGTTGAATCCACAACATCACACTAACAGACATTTGCTGTAACTGCTGAGAGTGTCTGAGAGTCTTATATGTATTTATAGGGCACTGATTTAGATAAGACCTTATGGGGTTTATGGCTATTGGCTCAAACAAAGGTTCATTCATTAGAGTGATACTGTGGACTTTAGTTTTTATTGTAATCTGATAACTATGAATAATGGGCATTGCTGTATTCAGTTTATGTTTAACAATGGAAAACATATCAGGGACACCGTGCAATAAATTACTGTGTAATTATGATGTCACTGTACAGACATAGAACTTAAAAAACACAACTTCCAGCTTAATTATTAAACAAAAGAAGTGTTGCCAGCAACTGAAGGAAAGAGATACATGAAGTTTACATTTATCCAATTATCATGTTGGTACTCTGTGCATGAGTTTTAAGCCTTGTGCTGTAGTGCAGTTTGGGAGGTATGGTGTATGTGTACATCAGACACACTTCTGGCTACTCATTGTTTTGATTCTACCTTCAAAAAGTGACATGCAGGGAGGGACAGGGCGCACAGCAGCACTGACAGGAGCCACATTCCAGCAAAGGTGAACACAAAAAAAAGAGCTAAGCCTCTCCCCTTTCAACCGGCTGCATCACTGGATTATTCGTAAATTCTTTCTAGGTTTTTCACTCGTCAGAACAAGCAGAGGCACAACGTCAGCAATACAGAGAAGAGCAGGGGAAGAGACGGGCAGATTCAGAGTGCCAAACTGTGACGAGCGAGGCAAGAGAGAAATACGGTGGTTTTGAAGAGTTTGAATTTGAATTTCAGAAGGAAACACACGATAGCATAGAGAGAAAGAGCGAGAGAGAGAGAGAGAGAGAGACACACACACACGCTGAGGGGTGTGTCACAGCAATTTAGTTCCTCAAGGAAGTGCAACTCAACATTGTCTTAAGAAAGGGTGGCAAGCACTGACAGAAGCGCGGCAGGAGGGCTGCTTTTGGGTTTTGGTTCTGTTCGCAGTTAAGATGAAGGGATCCCGTTAAATTGACCAGCCTGTGCTGTCAACGTGATACACAGAGCAGAGGGAGACATCTGACACAGACAAGGAGGGAGGGGGACTCGCACGCACACACAGGTAAGACACTTCTGCTGTGTTCATATGCCAGTAAAAAAAAAAAAAAATGTCTCTGGGACTAGAGATGTTATCTCTCCATTTCTTTAATCCTGTAAAATTTAAGAGCACCACTGGCTCCTAACAGAGTTAAACTGAGAAAAGGGATGATTGGAAACTGTGTGACTGTGCTTCACTTCCCCATCTTGAACACGAGTTGGAAGACATGCAATGCATGCTCACAGTCATGCTGGAACAAGTACAGTGACAGGCACAGATGTAGAGCTCTCATTTTTTGTTTGCACAGGCTGGGAGTTGCTCAACTCAAATCTCAGGGCAGTGAACTTTCCTTCTTCACTGGCCTACTTTGATTTGAAGCATGTTAATTCCAAGCCAAAGACAGTCAAAGGTTGCAATATAGCTCACACTGTCACGCAGATTCAAGGTACAAATACAACGCTGGGGGGCCTTTACTAATGACTCCCTGCCAGGGCGCCAACAGCTCTGTTTCGCTTCCCTTTTGAGGCATGCAGATGGTGGCAGGCTTGAACAATTCTGAAAAGTTGTGCAATGTGGAAAGATAAACTGCAATATCTGCTTCAAGAGGATTTCAAAATGGTTCCTCGTTTACCCAAAACCTCAGAAGCAGACAATTTGGTTGAAACAAAATGTTTGACAAATGTTACAGTGGTTAGTAAATATGAAACAAAATGAATGGTTACAAACCTGTATAAAAAATGAAATATCCCAGTGGTGTAAGATAATACACAACAGGATGAAGTGAAAAACAATATCACAAACTACAACTTTTACCCAAAGTTCAAAACCCACAACGGAAGTGACATTTCATCCAGCAAGATACTGATCTTTCACAGAAAGCTGCTGAGTAAGGTCGCAAAAATGTATCCTATTTTTAAGCGGTTATTGTCTCGGATTGTCCAGATTATCGTCAGGTATCAATGCAACCATCGTTGTAGATCAGTGATGACCTTTCTAAAAATTGCATGACTGACTCCTGTCTGTGTGCTTTTTCTGGAACATCCTCGTCGTTCAGTATGATCAAAGGGTGTGAGCAACTAAAAGAAACATGCCGCTTCCCTCGAAGTCTCACAAACTCCAAACCAGTCTGGCCATTCCCAGGCCTGGTGATGAAACACAGTGAGGATTTCTTACAGTAACAATGCCCTGCTGCACTCTAGAAATATTACAAAGAACATTTAGATCGGCTCAGCCAAACGGGGGCTTGTGAATGGATCTCTCTTTATAAACACAAAAAGCACAGAAATACACACAAAACCCAGTGCTTTCTGTTGTTCTTAAATACTTGCATTCAAAAAACTCAGTAAGTGACTTTCGCTCAAACGTACACACTGACATGCATGCAAGCAAGAACATGCAGGAACAGGAGCAAAAATGCACAAAAACACTGAGGCTCAATGCTTGAGTCATCTGAGGAATGCTAAATATTTACCTCTCCTGTCTGCCTGGATGGCTCCACCAATCAGGACTCTCTCTTTGACTGCCCATTAACCTAACATTTAAATATTCCACACTGCCTGCATATTATAGCAACCCTAAAACTCATTAAAGGCCATCTCTGCTCAAATAGTTTCATCTCTGCTTTTTTTTGTTCTGCTCTCACACAGCATGCAGTTTCAGGCATTTGGGTGGGAAACAAACACTTGAACATATAATGGAGTCACTCCCTGTGGATGTCAACAACAAACTGATAAATGCTCAAAGACCCTCTTCAATCCATTTGTACCAGAAAATTGCTGCTCAACACTGCGCGTGTCCTCGACATGATCGACTGAATTATGTCCATTATAAAACAGTGGTTTTATGGCAATATGCTGCTGTAGCGTCGAAATGTTTCAGTGTTACCCAAACAGCCTCGACCCCCTGACAGCGCTGCATAAAACAAACAATGCAGATGCACAAAAGGCCAAGCAGCGACGTGTCTCACGCTGTGGGGGTTTCACTGTGTGGAATACTGGCTGATGACTGCACACTGCACTTTCTTCAAATCCCTGTAGTCTTTTTAGCAAATAAATGAGATTGAAGCATGAATCTGAAATAGCTGTCACACTGCTCTACTTTCATTATCACTGTTAAGGGAAATTAATCTTATGAATGTTTTCGAATTCCCCACAGGGACCCCAAAGCTTTTGCAACAAAGGGAGTTATTAGAAATGTGACACTTGTTTGAAATTAATGGTTGTGCATGTAAAATGAAACCTACTGGAGATATGCTATAAAAGTGGCTGTTTGCTTATAATGAATTTTGCAGCTGAGAGTGGGATGCATATCAGGGATGGGGAGAATCACAGTGAGTGCTGCTTATTTGCATGATATGATCATTAATGTGACTGGATCGCTTTTTCGTTCGTGAGTAAATGAT
Source organism: Archocentrus centrarchus (assembly GCF_007364275.1). Lineage (NCBI taxonomy): Eukaryota > Metazoa > Chordata > Actinopteri > Cichliformes > Cichlidae > Archocentrus > Archocentrus centrarchus. The sequence continues at coordinate 5,309,464 of NC_044361.1, forward strand.
GAAGTCATTTGCTCACACTGCTGACTGTGCATTGCTGGCACTGGGCGACTTGAACATCATACTTTCAATGACGGCTTCTAATAATAATAAACAGGGAAGAAAGAAATACTTCACAGCAGTTACAGTTGCTAATGGCTGACAACTTATAGACAAACTGTTAATAAAATAGTGCTTACATCCTGTTTTGATGTTTTATGCAAAGGTAAACCCAGCGACAGAAATTACGGTAGCCGCTGGAATCAGGATGCTCACTTCCTGTTCTTGCCTTTGAACTGATGCAATGTTAAAAAAGCAAGCATGGACGTGCCTCAGCTATGCAGCCTACAGCACCCCTCATATACTTGTCCATACAGGCCACAAGTGAGATTTAGTGCAGAAAATTACTCTGAAAGAGGTTCAGAAACAGTCTTCTAAATTGGAGGCCTGTTTACACTTTGAGCTTCTGCACATGCGAGAATACCAAGTGACACAGGAAGTAGGAGAGGTTACGCAGCTGCCTCAGTGGCACTGATGTTTGCTAAAGATACTGCATATCTGTTGATTCTGTGTTACTCATAAAACACGGATTATCATGAAGCAGGAGCTAAGCATTTAGGCTTATACTTAAGCTGCTGTGTTTCTGGAACTGGTGATATAAGGCTAAGGCTTATCTATTTAGCATTAATATTCAAAAAACACACTTACTTGCTTCATCTATTGTAAGAGTCTTACTGCTCTGATCTTTTCCGTCTTTGTTATTTTGTTGATGTGGGAATTAAATTGTATTTTGTTTGCCCACTCTCTGTAAGTCTCTAATAAGGACATCAGAGAAATTAAATTTAAATATAGTTTTCACTGTGAGTGATCCACTTCATATCTGCTTGCTTCCATGGAAGAGATTAGGGGGAAATTAGATGGAATTAAAGAGGAATTAATTCAAACTGTGTTGACAATCAAAGATGAAACTGTGGATTTTGTAGCTCTGTCATAGTGCGCTGTACGCATGCTGATGATTCCCCAGGGGGTGTTCTGTGATGGATGCTAGGTGTGGCTAGAATCTCAGGGGGAAAATTAAGTGCCTCTGTGGAGCCTATTCCATGGTACTTTTCCCTTTTGGTATTGTAAGATATCAAAACAAACATTGTAACTAACGTAACATAAAGGCAGGGCTTCAGAATTTAAAGAACACACTTAATGTTCAATCTTTGCTCATTTAGCACCAAGAGGAGCTCAATGCATGTTTCTCATTTTAGGATGACAAATATAAAGACTTGAAGTGTGAGTAATTATGACACTGGCATGGACTTTGATGATCAGGGTGGATGGTAATCTTTAAGTTAAAACGTCAAAGTAATGAAGAAACGTTCATCATTTCTCTCGATGATCTGTAATATTTTGGTAAGGGAAGTGAACGTGTTTCTCTTCTTAACAGTTTAACCTTGAAGCCAGCACTGCAAGACAAAGACAAAAATCAGCTTCTTCAAAGTTTGTACTTACATCTTCCCCTTTTTGGTCTAAACAGGACCTCCTCTCCCATTTAGTACTTTCATTCTTTCATTTCATTTAACTGAAAAAAAAAAAAGTTGTGTAATCTAGTCTTTACTTGCCTACCAACAGTATTTAGGATTTGCTGTTGATTTACTGTGTTAGGTGTGGACAGTGACATGAAATCTGCCTAAAGATGCAAATTCAAACTTTCAGACTAAAATGGTTAGAAATCATTTTAATCACAGGAATATGAAACTGTGTGTTAAACATTCGGGTTCTGTAAGACTATATGCAGTTTTATGACATTCTATTGGGCTATTTATGAGCATGAAGTAGAAATATTTTATTTCTCTTCACTACTTTATTTCTGCTGGTATAATTATGAAACTTTTTGTCTATACAGACAATTTAAATGTTCTCAGACTGAGCTGTAAAATGTTTATGTGGATATTAAAACAGTTTAATGGCTGTATAATCAGGACAGTCATTAAAATGAAAAATACAATTCATTTTCTTTGTAATTCAGGCAACTATGGATGCATTCAACTCCAAGGACATGGCCATGAAGGCACAGAAGAAGATCCTCAGCAGCATGGCCACCAAAAGCTCTGTCCAAATGTTCATTGATGACACCACCAGTGAGATCCTAGATGAACTGTACCGGGTCTCCAAAGAGTACTCGGGAAATAAATCTGAGGCTCAGAAAGTCATCAAAGACCTCATCAAGATTGCAGTCAAGATTGGCGTCCTTTTCAGAAACAACCGTTTTAACACAGAAGAGCTGGGAGTGGCCCAAGACTTTAAGAAGAAGCTCCACCAGGGAGCAATGACAGCTATCAGCTTCTATGAGGTAAACGTCCACACTTTAACATCTTAATACATGATGTATGAGCAGGAATTTAAAAACCTGCTCATGCACAGTTTTTTCTTACAACTGGAAAAGAATGCAATTTACTCTGAAACAGGGAAAATGTTTTGTGTAGCGGGTGAACTTCAAGGCTGGAATATCAAGCAACTGCAAGAGGTTTCCTGACCTTAATGTTTCCGGAATAAATGCAATTTACTTTAGCGTGAATATTTCTAATAAATGGTATAATTAATCACGCGGCATCAAACACTTTAGCAAAATGCTTGCTTGGGATAAAATGTCCAGTTACGTTCATTATGGAACATAATAGAAAACCAGTACATAGTTTGCATAAACATATGGTTCAGAAGCTGCTCTAAAGGTCTGATTGTTTTATTTCAGTTCCACATAATCAGCTGTCTGTTTCTCTCTTCTAACAGAGTTGGTATTGCAACTTGTGTATATACATTAAAACTACATACACAAGAACGATTAATGGTGCAATACACGATCTCTAAGAAGTCTCTGAAGCCGTATGAATATTCAAATATTTTGATCATTTGCAGATATCCTGACAATTGACTTCAGATATAGATATAAAACAATCAGACTTGTGTGAATTTTCTAACACAAATGCACCTCTTGACTGATGCAGGTGGACTTTACCTTTGACAAGACCGTGATGGCTGACATCCTGACCAGCTGCAGGGATCTGCTGCTGAAGCTGGTCAACACCCACCTCACCGCTAAATCTCACGGTCGCATCAACCATGTCTTCAATCATTACTCCGACCCACAGCTTCTGACCAGTCTGTACAACCCTGACGGCCCCTTCAGACCCAACCTCACCAAGATCTGTAAAGGACTGAACAAACTTGTGGAGGATGGGACAATATGACAAAAGAACTAAATATGTCAGACAGACACTGGGAGATCAACAGGTAGACTCAACTGGGACTCTGAACTCTTCGTCTTGCTGCTGCTGAGGACTGCCGATGTAAGACGAGTCATTTGAGAACCAATCTGCTTCCCCACAGTTCTCAAAGAACATGCGGGATACAAATAAAGTTTTGTGGAGTCATTCAAGTCGTTAATGTTTTGGGGCCATACATATATACTACAGTATGTAAGCAATGTATATTGTCTATTCAGGCAATGTTCAGAGAAATCAAACTTGAATATAAATATATTCTGTAGTGGCCATTTTACTAGAATACAAAATGTCATTCAATATTTGACACTTTGGTATATTTTATACAGAACTACTGATCTTATGCATTATGATGACAGAATTAAATCAGGTGGACAGATGCATAACAAGGTAAGTCTGGGAACAATGCCACTGTAGTACAGCATTGCCATCTGTTGGTCAACATGGTGCCTCTGCAGCAGCGTACTGTATTTTGTCAAGACAACAATGCAGCCAAAAATAAAGACGAGCCCAGAGTAAACAATTACTCCGACCATGACTATGCACTTTGAAAACATGTTTAGATCAACAAAAACACACTCTACTCATGACTACATAAACCTAAACATCTATGATTCATGATTTTCAGAGGACTAGTTTCACAGCAACTGGGTGAGGTTTTAAAAATAAAACAGGGTATTCGTTGGCATTACATGGAAGATATTAAAATTCAATTCCAATCGGGCATTAAACTTCAAAATACAGTGGAACGTTAATTCGATTCAATTTCACTGAACTGAAAATATTTTCTTTCTATAAGCAGTAATGTGAAGAAATTATAAAAATGGATCAAATATTTATTTTAAAACTTCACAAATTTTAAGACATTACAAAATAAACCCTTAAGAAATAATGCGATTATTGCTATCAAATAATCTAAACATCAGTTGTTTTTTTTAACTTTGGCTAAATTTTTAAACAAAAACAGAAAAAAAAAAAAAGTATTTCTTATCAGTTTATTGTCATTATTAACACAGTGAACATAAGAAATGGAATTGAAAAACTTCAGGTACAAATCTGAAAATCTGAGGCAATTACACACAAACCACTTTGTGCTGACCATATGATCAATCACGTGACTGATTTCTCATTCTTCACATTTCAAGTTTCCATTTCTGCACGTGAGAAATCATATGCAGCTTTTCACGATCTACAGTATGTCTTACCAAATAAACAACAAGGCTACACAACTGTGCAATATTCCTTTTTTTTTTAAAGTAACTATAGTTTTTGCATTATATGGAAGTATGAAAGCACACTTATGCTTTAACTCTATGCAGCAGCGGGAATTCCTTTTATTCCTTTATCTGCAATGCTCCGTTATCCTGGAGGTCAAATGCAGAAGTCACGGCTCCCTGGGAAAGTTCCATTAATGATCTGAGTGACAGACATGTCACAGTTCAAAGATCTCATCTTCCCTGTCTCTCAGATTCTTGGTCAGTTTAGTGACAGTGAGCGGTACTGCCCTGTGTATTGCCTGCTGCTGCATCCTGGAAGATGAACTGACGCTCTGCGACCTTGTAAGTGGCCGCCAATCCGATGTCCTGCTGCTGCAAGCCCCTTCTAAAGCAGCAACCCTGGCAAGTATAAAAAAAGACCAAGTCAAAACTTATTCAGTGTATACTGATCTTAGGCTAAATTGAGTGATATTAAAGAATGGCTCTTAGATTGGTACTATCACCAGGCCATTACAAATTACATTCAAGGCAGCTACTCAACATTAGAAATCTTTTGAACATTGTGAGTGGTTGATGTAATAATGGGAAGGCTAGAGAGGTGAAGGAGTACACGACATGAAAATCTAAGTTAACTGCATTTCATACCAGAACTTCAGATAGTATGCATGCATTTTTATGCATTGCAAAACTATCTATACATCACTGAACATACAACATTTCCAAATTGGAGATTTTGGTGCAATAATATGTTCCATATTAACCTGGAGAAAAAAAAAATGGGTGTAATATCTCAGTGTGACTGAAACAGTGCCCAACTGAACCAATTAAATACCAAGACAGTAGGATTCTGTCTTGCTACAAATGACCCTGACAGAAACACAAGTGTAAAAAAAAAAAAAAAGCAACCAGTGACAGCTGCAGATATACCTTTTCTCTGCTTCCTGGCATCCTTTGACTGCAGCCTGCTTGGACTGGCTTATCAAGTCATCCAACCTTTTCAAAAAATCCACTGGAGTGAGATCTTTACAGTCTTCTTGCTTTTTCTCAGAAGAACTCCCTGTGTGCCCATTGTGATGCGAAGCAGAGTTAACACTGCCTTTGTGGCTGTCGTCCTCAGCCAGATGCAACCCATTACTGTAGTCGTCCAAGTCTGCCATCACAGGGATTGACAAGGACCTTTTCAGGAATATCGAGTCATTGGTATACAGTCTGTTTGCCCTTTTGATTTGCTCCATCTGGAAGAGAAAATAACCTTGTATTAGTATGTATTAGTATTATACCTGGTTAAATCAGTCCAACTTTTAATGAGATCAGGAGGGAGACACCAAGCCAACTAAATATTGCATTGATATTTTGAGGCAAACACTTTCCATAGCACGCACTACCACCTCAATAAACATCTTAGTTTGGGGTCTTTCTATTTTTAGCACACATCAGGGCTGAGCATTTTATTAAACCACTGAGTTAACCTGCATGAATAAATGTCAAAAACATTAAAATGAAAACAAATATGTATATGCACCCAAACTTGCATCTCAGCATTGTCAAAACAAACATCCAATTAGAAAACAAGACGTCACAAATACACTTGTATGTAAGATTAACATAAACTGTTCAGAATCAAACCAACAGATTAATACTCACAGACACTCCGTATTTTAGGGCCAGGCCTTGCAGTGTCTCTCCCGGCTGAATTACATGTTCAATGCGTCTCTGGCGCACCGGGGACAGCGGAGATCGGATCAAACTCCCGTAAGATCTTGTGCGGCTCCCTCGGAGTAGGCCGTCCCCTCCAGCTGGTAGCGGAGCTCGCTCCCCGGACATAGTCGCAAAAATCCTTATATTGGCCTTTAAGGTGGTAACCGACCATGTGGGGCTAAAATGCGCTTACGAACAAACTTTAGTGCTGTCAACATCTTGAGAATAATAGCTTCCATTTAGCCCGCATAATTACCAAACTAGCAGCTTAGTTAGCCTGCTAACTAAAGCTATCAACTTAACGTCGTCGCTCGTTATTTGTTTCAAGTGTTAAGCCTTTTCTCGCAGATGACAGCCATTTAAGCTCTGCAGAAAGCTTACTGGCGTACAAGTTTAACCTACCTTATCTGCCAAACAAACGGTTGAAAAGTTGGTGAGAAACTTGCTCATGCTTTCATAACTCCTGCAGGCAGCTGTCTACAGCTAAATATGTTGCCATGGCTGCCGTATAGACTGACTGGTCCCATGATTCGCCACAAATGTTGCATTGAGGACTGTAAGGAAAACTGGCACTAAACTGTGTTGTATATATATGCTAATTTGTATCGGAATTAAGCCATCGCAACGGAGTGATTTAATTTTAGATACGCTCAGACAAGTGGTTTATTCAAAACATACCTGGGAGCCACTCTTTCAGAGGTGCACAGATTTGCATATTAAGCAAATACAAATTATAGCAAGAAGTCAAGCTTTCTAATGAATGTGCGGACTTTTTGAGTTATAAAAGCAAGTACATATCGGTGTAGCTCCAATAGTCAAAACAACCCTCCACCTCCAAACTCAGCAGAACGGTGTTTTCAAACTGGAGGTCTATATTTCCCATTTTCCGTTTGTTCATGAATGCAGCGTTCCTGTTAGCTTGTACTTGTCGCCAAGAAGCTACTCTGCTACTCAGATTAATTTTCAGGTTATCGAGCATAACAATTATGTCTTTTAAAAGAGAAGGTGATGACAAGAGCCAGCTGAATATTCTCAAGGTAACGGTCTGTTTTAAATATTTTATACTTGCTTACTAAAAGAAACCTAAGCTGAGATCACACATGCTGTAGGTGTTAGCATCTTTAAGCTAACAACATACTGTAGTGTTACTTTGAAACTGGAAGGAAATTAACAATATTTTAACATACTATCCTACAATATTCTCGTTTTGTACAGAAACGTCGTGTGGCAGACCTCCTGTCTAACTTTATTCCAGAAGATGAGGCTGCTCTTATGAAAAATGGAAGGTGAGGTGAACTTCAAAACAACGAAATGTTTGGGAAAGACAAATATGTGTCGCTAACAGCATTAAGTTGAATTTCTGCTCTTTCTATTTGACCTTTAGGTACACTTGCCTTGTATGTTCCTACCGTCCTGTGTTTGATACAGTCGATATGCTGGCAGTCCACAGGAAGGGGAAGAGGCATCTCGAGGGTGAGCATCTTGGGCCTGTAAAAAAAAAAAAAAAATCACTCTTTAAATGATGTTACTGATTATTTAATTTAACTATATTAGTACATGGGCTTGTATCCTGGGGATCTAAGGCTAATCTCTTGGCCTTTGTCTTAAGTGTTTGTGTCCAGGGTTAGCCATCTGCACAGCATTTCTATCTCTTGTCCCTCGTCACACTTATTGAGACAATATCCCACATTTTAATTGGTTCTTCAATCTAAAGTCAACATTGCAGGACAGACACTTATATGAGGTCTGGCTTTTATCCGAGGTGCTGTGAAAAAGCTGGGAAGACTGTCATCATCGGTGATGTGCAAGTTAACATGCCATCCTTTCTTGCTGCTTATGCTATGCAAAGTCTGAAAAATATCAAGGAAGTTATGCAGATTTGAGCAGAACATGATGGAAACTACCAAGAATATTTAATGAAATACAACACTGAAGACTGAAAAGCTACTTGAAACTGGGAGAAGCTACTTAAGACTCAAAAAAGAGATCTGCTGATTTATAGTTGCGTCCTAGTGAAACTCCAGCGCAGTCGTCATACAAGCCAATGGCCAAAGTAACCGTTAAGTTGTGTCACTTATTGCATTAGGAAAAAAAAGGAACTACTGATCAGCCTGCAAGTTCTTTTTATGCTTAATGTGGACCTAGTGAGGTACTTTTGAAAGTTGCATTTGTGTCCTCTACCTGTTAAACATCAAACCTGTAACCTGTGTAGTTGATAGTGTGTTTATTTTTTTAGGTCACACGTAGAAATTTCAGATCACCTCCCAGCATTCCCAGGATGTACCACATTTACAGTGTGCACCAAAAAAAGCTTGACACTTGAATATATTCCCTCCGCCCTGCTTTCTATGTTGAGTCAGTTTATAAGTTGTCATGTTTTAATAAGGTCACATATCATCACTGATCACCTTGTTTCCTTACTATTGCACATGTATGTCCCATCAACCAGAAAATGACCAAAACTCAAGCAGTTCCTGACAGTGACAGCCATGTCCAGACAGCTGGGGATATCAAAACAGGCAGTTTATGATGTCAAGAAAAAGCTGGAACTCACCGGGAGTGCTGACAGAAAAGCTGGCTCTGGTAGGAAGAAGTCAAGTCCGTTACAAACAAGATCAAACCGGATACGGACCAATCCCCTAAGATCAATGAGAAGAATGGCTGCTGACCTCAAAATAGTAACACATCCTTGAGAAGGATAGTTAAAAATGAACTCCAAATGACGATTCAAAGTCCCACTGCTGACACAGCTGCAAAAAGAGACACGGCTCAAACAAGCAAAAGCCATCTTAAATGACTGGCCCCCACAGAGTCCAGATCTCAACCCATTGGATTATATTGTGTGGACAACAGTTGAGAAGGAAGCGTGCCACACTTCCCATGCTTCAGTTCAAGCTTTGAAGGCCTCAGTAATAAAGGCCTGGCAGAAACTGACATCAGACTACATTCATACAACCTGCTGCTCCTTCTGACATCGTTTAGAGGCTGTGATCAGTGCGGAGGGCAGACATATTGAAAAATAGATGGATTGTACTTGTATGGAACGTTGTTGTGGCTTAACAAAATAAAATATAACTTTTGGGGACTTTTTGTTCAAAATTACAAATAATCCCTCAAGTGTCAAGTTTTTATGGTGCACCCTGTAGTTTGTTGGGATCTGGTCACCCTAAGTATATCAGACTCCAAATATGATTTATTAACTGTGACACAGCATGCAAATCTTTGCTATATTTCAAAATGTTCATTTTTTTTTTTTTACTTTATTTCCTAAAATTTCAAAACTTCTAGATTAACGTGGAAATTTCTAACTTGAAGATCTCACATTTTGCCCATTCTTTGAATTTTTGTGGTTAAGTAAAGATGCAGACAGATTAATAGTCGCGTGTAGCATGTTCTCAGATGAAAAAACTTGTGACAGAAATTTGCTAGGATCACTGAGGGGGAAAAGTTTGCTGGCTGACTGCCCAGGTTGTGTGAAGAACCTGGAGCAAAACCATGCACATTTTTCAGACCTAGCTGTGAAAGATATTTTTAGATATCAGATAGTTGAGATAAAAAACGGTGAAATATTGGAAAGTCCGGTTGTTTTTTTGTTTTTTTTGTGTGTGTCATTGGTTGGCTGCTGTTGTGTGCAGCTGGGATTCTCTGGCTTTTACCATGATTTTAGTTTTGCTTTTCATATTATCTGGACTTGATATACTGTCATTATTTGGCAGAAGTAAAGAAACCGAAACAAGCATTTGCACCTTTGTTTTCTGATAATCCACTTGAGAAAATGCCAATAAATGCATTTTAAGGTAAACTTATCATCACATTGCATATGAGATAGATGACTGATCACATTAAGTTACAACATATAAAAGGTAAATGGACTGGTTCTTGTATAGCACCTTGCTACTCAATTTGAGCACTCAAAGTGCTTTCTACTACAAGTCCCATTCACCCGTTCACACACATTCATGCAGTGCTTTTATCTAACATTCACATACACACTGTGATTGCTTCATCGGGGGCTGGATACCTTGGCATGCAGACTGGAGAAGCTGGGGATCGATCCACCGACCATCCATTTGGTAGACAACCAGCTCTAGACGACCTAAATCCACGGCCACACAAGTGTCCCTTTTACCTGTAATTTAACATCAGGCTCATCCCCTACCCATGATTCCTGTTCTGTCAAAACAAAGTTTCATAGTGGGTAAAATTTTGCATGACATCATTAAATATACTAAAGTTGTTGTCCACCTGAGGTGCTCTGGTCTAAATTTTTCAGATTTGGTTCATTTTATATAGAATGACTTTTTAAGTAGGGGTGATTGTCTTTTTGTGTGTTCTACTCAGGACTAAAAGGATTTTATGGCAAGAAAGCACGGCTGAAGAATGAAATAACAAAACGGAAACATGAAAACTACGTCCAGGCTGAAGAGAAACGACAGGTTGGTAACAGTTAACCACGCTGGCAAGTTCAAGAAGCTCTTGATTCGCAGAGTGAAACTGAAAGCGGCATGTTTAACAAAGCAACAACAGGCGAGAATCGGCCGGATCGTTCTGCCAGCAGACGGTCAATGAATCATCACAGGAAAAACATCACAAGCTTAACAGATATAGTCTTTCTTTATGATTCACACTACCATATGACCCTAACAAATTACACCTGACCAAACTATTTAATGTCATCGTGTAGTGGTGGAAAATATGAGCAACCCTTGTTGTGATTTCAGGAGCCCTCCGGTTCAGCCCCGTTACTGGCACAAACACGGACTCTCACCCATCATGCTTTGCTGAAGACTGTACCGTATAACAGCTGTCACAGAAAAACCAGGTGAGCCTTTATTGGATGTGAACGTTATCTGTATTTTACGCCAGAGAATGAAAAACACAATTTAAAAAAATAATTATCATCCTTTTTAAGTACAAAATCTGAAAAAGTGACAGAAAGCACCAACTCAGATCCCAGTGACATCGTGACATCCACCTGCTGGAAATCTGGACTTTCAGGGAACACGTCACAAAGCAACTCCACTGTCTGCACAACAGGTAAAGTCTCCCAGAGGAAATGTTTTATGGACAGGTTTTATTTTGAGGCAACTTCAGCCATAATTTTGCTTGAAATTTTTTAGGCGATAAAGAGCCACATCCATCAAAAGATGCATTTGAATCACAGACTACAGTAAGACAGGAGGCAGAACCCATCACTGCCCAGAAGAAGAGAGAGCTGGAGCACTACCTCAAACTCAAAAGGTGCCTAAATGTTTTTGTTGGAACTTTTATTTTCTCATGTTGTGTATTTTATCAGTGATTTTTTTATCCGACCAGTATGTGGGTCAGTATTAGGTTTTCAGTGCATTTCATCTTGCTTTTTTTTTTTTGTTTTCATTTCTTAGTGATGGGTGGCTGCGAGACCGAAGCGGCAAGTGGGTTAAAGATGAGAATGTTGAATTTGATTCAGATGAGGAAGAGCCGCTGTCACTTTCCCCCCTGCCTGGAAATCAGTGAAAGGACTAAGAACGGTGTGGAAGCACAAATAAACTTGTACCACAGTAGTGCGTTCATGATGCTGTTTGAAACAGCCAGAGCTCCATGTGAAGACTTTATCAAACGTGTCTTCTCTCAGTGAACCTTTCACATTGTGTTCCTCTATTGATTCTTCGGTGTGCAACTATTGTCTCGTCCAGGATGTGCTCAGGTGCATCAAGGAAGGTTGCTGCAGAGTCAGATCTTTAGTTCATTCTACGTCTTTCCCCAGACAGATAACTTTTCATATCCAGTTATATTTATGCTGAAGGCTGAACCTTTTGTTGTGCTGCTACACTGTACACTTCTTCGTGTGGATTTCTGACAGCACACATGCCTCGCGGTACTGCTGCCTCTAATGTTGGGACAGAGAAAGTTGGTTCCGAGGGTGTGTTAAGATTTTGCTCCTTTGTTTGCTGCATGTTTACTTTTGTTTTGTTTGTTTCAGTACTTGCACACATGCATTAAGGTAACATCAGAATGGTGGGAAGTCTGACTTCGAAAGTATTCATACTCTGATACAACCAACTACAAATTTTGATCTGCTAAATTGAGAGCTTTGGTAATTAATCAGGCAACACAACTGGAAGAAATTCCACCCAGGTTAAAAATCTATAAAAATTCATACATTCTGCTGAACTTTTAAGACATAAAAAATTAAGATTGCAAATATCCTTATGAGTTCTTAAACAAATTTCTTCTTGTGGGCAATCACACACAAAATATTGCCCCAAAATATGTGACATTAGAGGATAATTTTGGTTTAGTAGAACTTTCCTTTTTGATGGAGTTTGGGGCATTCAGTAAATTAATTTTGTTTTAATTGAAGATCATTGTCATTCATGATTTCCACAATATACTTAGAAAAACTAAAACATCCTGCCTGAACATGAAACATGTTGAAGTCTGGAAGCTGGATGTCACTGAAGTTAATAAAATTGATGTTGGACGATGAGGCCTGGCTCGACTTTACACTATTTCAGGGCTCTTCAACTCCAGGCCTCGAGAGCCCCTGTCCTGCAGGTTTTATATGTGCCCCTGATCCAACACACCTGAATCAAATGGCTGAATTACCTCCTCAGTATGTAGTCAAGTTCTCCAGATTCCTGCTAATGACTTCTATATTTGACTCAGGTGTGTTGAAGCAGAGACACATCTAAAACCTGCAGGACAGGGGCTCTCGAGGCCTGGAGTTGAAGAGCCCTGCTCTAATTCATCCCAAAGGTGTTTTGTCGGGTTGAGGTCAGGACTCTGCGCAGGTCAGTCAGGTTCTCCTGGCAACCTCCAAACCCAGACTCATCCATCAGATTCCTAGCGTGATTTGTCACTCCAGAAAACATGTCTCCACAGCTCTCGAGTCCAGCGGCCACATGAAGTTTGGAGGTTCCAGTGATTGCACAAAGTTGTGACCTCAGCATCCACTGACCCCATTTCATCCTACATGGCCTACCACTTTGTGGCCGAGTTGCTGTCATTCCCAATCACTTCCACTTTGTTATAATATCACTAACAGCTGACTGTGGAATATTTAATAGTGAGGAAATTTCATGACTGGACTTGTTGCACAGGTGGCATCCTCTCACCACGCTGGAATTCACTGAGCTGAGAGCGACCCATTCTTTCAGAAATATTTGTAGAAGCAGTCTGCATGCCCAGGTGCTTGGTTTTATACACCTGTGGCCATGGAGGTGATCGGAACACCTGAATTCAGTGATTTGTATGAGTGAGTGAATACTTTTGGCAATATAGTGTATGACTATTTGTGTCTTACTCACCAACCAGCTTTATGTCTTATTCATGGCTCCTCTAGAATGAAAGAAGCAGCTTTGAAAGCTCAGCAAACAATTTTCAGCTGAGCTTTTCATGGGCTTCATAATCAGAGTGGCAATTTTCATTACCCTTTCTTGTCTGTCGTGTCCTTTCGATTTGGGTTCAATCAGCTCTGTCTGATACGACTGATTCTCAGCCAGCTTTCCTATAAATCAGCAGCAGATTGGCTACATTGGTGCTAATCTGTGTGTTCGTTCAAAGCTCCTCCCAGCACAGTGGGTATAAATTGGATAACATCAGGGTCAGCGGAAGGGTGCAGAGGGGCTTAACATGGTTTAGTTTCTGATGACATGGTTAATATTTCAGAAGCTCACTTCATTAGTTTGGAGTTAAGAGTGTCGCCACCATCATCTTAAAAACCCTCCGTAGGGATTTGGCACTATTATATGTATATAACATTCACAGATTAAATACCAATGATTTTTAATATCAAGTCTGACATTTTAGTATTGCTGTTTAAAAAACATTAGAAGCATGCAAAAAATAATGGTTAGTGAATTTTTCACAGTATTATAGTCCAAAAATACATCTGTGTTTTACGGTGAACGATGAAGTGGAAGAGAAACTCGGAATAGATTGTGGTAAGGCAACACTGACATGAAAGTATTACAGGAAGCCAAATGTCAGTGCACTGCTTGCGCAGTTTTAAAATGTGACCTTTGAGAAATCTAAAAAATCATATGTGGTCTTATCAAACTTGACATTAAGTGAGAACACTTTGAAGAAATGGATTAATGAAAGGAGAGGTGGAAGGCAGGAACCTGAGCAATGCTGTGAAAATCCTCAGGGGTTAGCAGCTGTTTCTGTTCATACATTTCTGCGGGTGCATTAGGGTACAACCCTCTTAAAGTTAGTTCTTATATTTGGAACAAGGTAACTCAAGCTCAGTGGGCTAGGATATGTTTCACATTTGCATTGGGTCAGGTGGGATGTAAAAATAACTCAAGTGCCTGCAGGAAGTCAAAGGATCATGAAAGACTTTAAGGGACTGAAGGACTGTGATTCATTAAATGAAGCATTTGTCAATTTGGGTGATATTGTCACAGAAAATGCAGATAATATGCTCATTAATGTTATGTGCAGTGCTGTGAAACTGATGGTCGGATAGTCTCCTTTAGGATTTTGTGTTTCTTGAGGATTCATGGTTCCATCAGTTAAAGAAGTCATCCAGCTCCTGAAGCAGCCCCACACTATCACACGACCACCACTATGTTTGACTGTTGGTATAATGCTCTTTTTATGACATGCTGTGTTAGATTTACATCAGATGTAACAGGAATCAAACCTTTCAGAAAGTTCTGCTTTTGTCTCGTCAGTCCACAGAATATTTTCCCAAGAGTCTTGGGAATCATCAAGATGTTTCTTGACAAATGTGAGATGAGCCTTTGTGTTCTTCTTGGTCAGCAGTGGTTTTTATCTTGGATGCCATTTTTGCCCAGTCTCTTCTTATTATTGAATCATGAACACTGACCTTGACTGAGGCAGGTAAGGCCTGCAGGTCTTTAGATGTTGTCCCGGGTTCTTCTGTGACCTCCTGGATGAGTTGTTGATGCGTTCTTGGAGTAATTTTGGTAGGCCGGCCACTCACGGGAAGGTTCACCACTGTTCCAAGTTTTCTCCAGCCAATAGTGGCTCTCACCATCGTTCACTAGAGTCCCAAAGCCTTAGAAATGGTTTTCCAGAACCCTTTCCAATGACTTTGTTTCTCAGCTGTTTCTTAAGATCACAGCATGATGTGTTGCTTTTTGAGATCTCTTAGCTTATTTTACTTTGTCAGACAGTCGATTTAAGTGATTTCTTGACTCAACAGGTCTGGCAGTAATCAGGCCTCGGTGTGGCTAGGGAAATTGAACTCAGCTTCCAAAAAAACTTAATTAAATCGCAATTTAACAATGGGGGCAATCACTTTTTCACATAGCAGGTAGGTTTGGATAGCTTTTTAATGAATGAAATCATTATGTAAAAACTGTGTTTTGTATTTATTTACATTATCTTTGTCTAATATTAAAATTTGTTTGATGATCTAAAACATGTCCATGTGACAAATATGCAAAAAAAAAAAGAAATCATTAAGGGTGCCAATACTTTTTCAAAGCAGTGTATATGAAGGCAGCAGATATACTTTCATTTTTGTAAACAGTGTTATGTCCAGTATCAGTTCTTCAAACCCTGAGTACTGTTACTTACTTTGACTTCATGCAAAATCAGCTAATGAGCTCCTTAAATGCACCAAAGTATATGGTGTTTTAAAACAATATTGTTGAGCATAATATTAATGTGTGCAATAAGAATTAAACTTGCCAAACATTTACAAAAAATAATTGAATATATATTTTTATTTAAAGTATTTACAGATTCCTCCCCCCTTTCCCACATTTGATTTAGCACCACATTGAATGAGTGAATGAAAAATAGTTAACCTCTTGTTTGGGATGATGTTGGTGATGCATAAACTAAAAAGCACAAAAAAGACACTTCAGATTGTGCTTGTGGACTATACATGCCTTTATGATAAATTCGTCAATCTACAAAAATCTTGCTGCAGTAAATGACCTGAAATGGTTGAACATGGATGTTAGATATGGCTCCCCCCAAACACAGTGACCCTGAATTAATTTGGGAGAATTCATTCGGCTCTGCTGCATCACAGTGAGTTGCTCTTCTCGTTGTCTTCATCTTAATCTCTGTTGACGAACTACATGAAAGAGAGAAGACGCTGATTTTAGATTCTGTTACTCAATAATCTCGCCCATAGCACCTTAAATGGTTCCTGGTATTATCCATGAATATTTCCAGACTGTCTGACCATGCATTCAGGATCATTGCTTACTCATGTCATTGTTTCGTGTGATGGCCATGGCAGCTCTGGCTCGGGGACCCTGCTGGGTGAAGTGGTAGCCAAACCTGAGGATACTGGAGTTGTTCTCCAACATGGAGGCGATCTCCATCTCAACAGAGTCTCCAAGCTTCTGCCTCTATATCAGAAATTAAAGGATTATTCAAGCAAGCATTGAGTTCTTTGATCCATTGTAGTTAAATTTGAAAGATACAGTAAGAAAAAAAACATGTTTTTTTCCGTGTTTTTTACAGTACTGTGCAAAAGTCTTCAGCCAACCCTCAAATGCCTTTTGTTATATTTTTGTATGGTAATGGAAAATAGGTGCAGTGATTTACTGAAATGTGCAAACATGCATGGAAATACATGTATGCATATAAGGCAAAAACTGAGTTTGTGCAATTCTAATGAGCTTGAATGTCAATAGTTGGTGTGACCACCTTTACTCTTCAACTCAACCTGAAAGCACGAAGTACCGCAGCAATTTCCTAATGCTGTGAACCTGTTCACCCATATGGCAATAAAAACCTTCTGATTCTGAACTCTCTTAACTTTCTTTTAATTTCTTTGAATAGTCTTTAGGAATAGTTCTCCAGGCTTCTTGAAGGCTCTTTTTTTGATGCTTGCTGCTTTTTGTTCCATTATCTGTCAAGATGATCTCAATCTGATGCTGTTTTATTGTGTTTTTTCTATCCAGGTATGCTTTTACTGTATTGGCAGTGTGTTTGGGATCATTGTTATGCTGAAAAACGAAGTCAGTGCCAATCAGATGCTTTCCAGATGGTACTGCATCGTGCATCAAAGTCTGATGGTACTTTTCTTATGGATGCAGACACTCTGTGTTGTACCTCTCTTCTGACCTCCTTCAATGGGGATTTGAACCAAAACTTTCAAATTTGGATTAATCACTCCAAAAGGAGTTAGTTTTAGGCCTGACATTTGTCCAGTTCCCTCAGCTTTTTATAAGGTTACAGTGTAACCGTTACACTGTACACCATGCAAAGATATGACAAGTCTTCAGCTAACAGCTCTTTTTGAATCACGTTGTGCAAAAATACTATTTTATACCTGTGAAACTATGTTATCGTTGCACTTTTTTACAGAATCAACTAAAGAAATGCACAAAGCTCTGTTTTTGTGAGAGGCTGCTAGTAACAAAGTACCTAAAGATATATTTTAAAATTTGTTATTTGCTAAATTGTTATGTGTAGACACAACACTGGTTCATCCCTTGAGTTAGGTGCCTTTTTTGTGCTTGAATCATTCAATAGGTCAGTGTTAAGTAGCTTAAAATAGTACAGAACAGTACTGTATTTGTGGTAACTCCTTGTTTGTCATACAGGTACTTTATCTGCTGTAAAATGCACAGCATGTCCATTTAATTCATTTGTTTCTGACCTGGTTGTCAATCTTGAGCTCCATCAGTGTGGCATTATTAGCCATTGCTTTGATGATTGCCATCATGCCGTCTGCAGTGATGAAGTTAGACTCGATATTAAGACTCTGTAAGCTGGTGTTCTCCTGCAGCATCTCAGCACATGCCTAGTAACACACACGGAAACACACATGTTGAAACTACTTTTTTTTTCTTTATTCTTTATTTAGAAGCTCTACTTTTACCAGGAGTTAAAAATATATTTTTATAGTCGAGTGGCCGACATATTTTAAAACTCTGCAGTTCACCACAGTGCATTTGAAGATCATGTGACAGAGAAAAGAGAACTTTACAGAACCTAAGGAAGGCGTCTTTAATTGCACTTAAAGTTTGATGAGTTTATTCAAAACAGTACTCACACGGGGTGAGATGTAGAGGTGCAGCAGTACCTTAGGATGACAGTTTATGCTAGAAATAAAGATCATCTAATCCACTCAATCAAGAGTTAGTGATTCTAAACCTCTTTTATATCAAATAAATTATGTCATTGGCAAGCAGTTGATATTTAAAATGGGTCATGTACTCACATAGGCCACAGGGTCATTGCTACGGGTTGCAGCGATGCTCAGAAACTCCACGTGAGAGTTTCCCTTCATCGCCTCAAAGATCTCTTTTAGTGTTGGGATGGGAATGTCCTGCAAGGATAATAAAGGGATGTCATCTTAAAATTGTTGGTTCTCAAGCAAAGAATGCTTGACAAGTTTGCAGATCTCCAGGTTTTACAGCCTAACCGATCAATATAGCAGATCACACAAGCTGATTCACTGAAACTATTGTGGAAACTATTGTGTCATATTTGTTGTCATATGGGAAAGTAATCTATTTTATAGTACTCTGAAAAGTCCAGCTTCAAGTTCACTTTAATGAAAGAGTTTTTGTTTTTTTTTTGTTGGTTTGTTTTTAAATGAGCCACTGTTTAAGTAATACACTGTGGTCATTTTCTCTTCTCTCGTTCCAGTCGGCTGACCTTGATGTTGTTAAGGTTGACTTCAGTCAGGCTGCTGTCATTGTTGTGAATTCTCTCCAGGGTTTCCTCCACATTGGTGGGGTTTGGGGGTTCTTCCGGGAAGACCTTGAAGGGATCTGGCTTCACAACACCTGAAGGAGACACGTGATCGCAGCTAAGGTAAACAGTACACAGTAAAAGATAAAGTACAGTCACAAAGTCTTAACACACCAAAAGAAATATGTTTGCCATAAACTTTACAAATTATGATTAAAAAAAGAAAAGAATAAAGAAGACATTAGGTGCATTTCATTTTAACCTCTCTTTGTATGGGTATAAGTGATAGCTCATAAAATATCTGCGGTCCTGAAAACTGATGATGTCAGACATACTGTTGATGCCCTCTGTGTTGGCGATCGTGCCCGTGGTGCCCAGAGCATCATAGTACTGCTTGTTACTCATCAGCGTGTACATTCCAAGGATAGCTGGAAATACAAGAAAACCATCACTGTGAATACATTCAGATAAAAATATCTCTGTGTTATTTGAGTAAGATCACATGTTGTGGGTTATACTCCTGTTATACTTGTTTTTATGTAGCCTATTTTATTGGTGCTGATATACCATCGGAATACAAAACCAACGAGCCACAGTTAGTTGTCACCGCATCTCGTGTGTGTGTGTGTGTGTGTGTGTGTGTGTGTGTGTGTGTGTGTGTGTGTGTCCTCTGTGTGTCTGTTTGATGAGATAAGGATACTGTTGTCAGTTCAATGGGGACCTCTAATCTTGCAGTTTCCAGGGGTCCCCAAGGATGTAATGATACCCTGCAGAATGCACACGTTTCAGGGTCAAACTGTGGGCCTCTAAGATTCTTAGTGTTATTTCTAGCTGACATTGAGACAGCGTTAAAAGATCACACACATTTAGAAGAGGAGAATACTCTGCAGTATTTGCCAGGCCAAACTGTTCCTAAAAATACTTCATCAATAGCAAATAATTAGCAGAAGTGGAAGTAGTACTACGTTTCTCAAATAAAAGTAACAATATCTTTGTATCATTAAGTTTGCATCAAGTTGAAGCTATGTTTCTGATCATCTTGCATAAAGTCAGTTC
The DNA here is from genome assembly GCF_007364275.1 of Archocentrus centrarchus. NCBI lineage: Eukaryota > Metazoa > Chordata > Actinopteri > Cichliformes > Cichlidae > Archocentrus > Archocentrus centrarchus. The sequence goes on from NC_044361.1 coordinate 5,329,298, forward strand.
TTTAAAGCCAAAAAAACCCACAGAGCTGGACAACCATTCTCTGTGGACTCCTCACTCCAAGCAAACCCGTTTACATTATACACAATAATTGTTTTTACTGTTAGACTGTTGGATACATTTTAAATGTCAGTGTTTCAACTACACATTATGTAAAAATTTTCAGTATTTACAGTAAACTTATTCTAAATTTTGATTAAAAGAAATTCTACTACTTTTACATGATATGCTGCTGAGTTCAAATGTATAGCAACATGAGCTGATCATATACGATCATATTACTGTAGTAATGTCAAAATGGTATTTACAGCTGAAATTTAGCAAAGAGGACCCAGAACTGGAAATAAAAAATATAAGACACCTATATAAAAGATGTGCATTTATATCGTAAACAAATTAGTTATTAAAGTGAATACCTTCTACAACTCTTTCACAGAAAAGGAACTGAAGCAGCCTCCGTTTCATTTGTTGTTGCCATTTATGACCAGGAGGAGGCAGACTTGATGTTTGTTCTTTTTTTTTTATCTGGCGCTTGTTGAAACCTGCCGGTTCCAAAGCCTCTGACAAGCCAACTGCTGTGACAGCAACACCTCCCTTCACTGCACCTTCCCACCAGCCTTCTCACCCAGTGGGGGCACCCATGGGAAGGTCCTTGTGAGGAAAAGGAGGCTTACTGCTCAGAGCTGGGGATACTGTGTGTGTGTGTGTGTGTGTGCGTGCGTGTGTGCGTGCGTGCGTATTAGACTCCCATGTCATCTGGTTTGGACATGAAAATAACCCACAGTGGAAGAAATGCACTAATGGCAGCCTAAAGGTTTAATGTTGCAGTTATTTAAAATAAGATAAATTGAGATACATTAAGATAAGGTCAATTTCACTGAGATAAATGCTGCTATTATCTTGAATAAATCAAAATTCTTAAGTGACTTGTTGGACATGCCAGCCAGGCTATTCATTCCCTTTAGTCTGTTTGCCAAAAAGCCCAAACAATAGGCTGACAGAGGCTAACTGAGGTTTAATCCTCCGCTGGACTCTATCCAAGGTTAAAACGGCGGTCTCTCTGACAGACTCATGGTGCTGCACAAACATGTTCCCCTGCTTTGCCTTTCCGGATGCTTGCCTGCCTGTTTGGCACATGAGAGTGTAACCGGCTGTTCAGGGGTTCACACTCAATAAAACATGTTTTATGATTCAATTTGACTTTGTTTAAAACACCATCCACCATTTAGTCTTCATGGTGTATAGAGTACCTTATAAAATCTAAGGTTTTCAGTTGGATCAGAGCATTATTCATGCATTTGCAAACCCTCTGTCCCATTCAGGCCTCGTCCAATCACTGATGAGCAAATGTAAATCATTGAGGAGGGCTTGTAAGGATTTTGAATTCCATCCATTTTCTTCCGCTTATCCGGGGCCGGGTCGCAGGGGCAGCAGATTTTGATTTCTCCATATTAAATTGGTGTGTAGTAAAAGTTTCATAAGTGAGCTTCAGGCTCACTTTTCAAGCTTCAGGAAACCTGGAAAACTGAAGCTTTATCTGCCAACACAGTGTGTTTTAAACAGATACAGTATCTTTGCCCCCACCATCCCCACATCCACTCCACCCTTCCTTCGGTGGCCTGGGGCCAGGCCTATTTATTTTTGTGTTGCTGAGCGTGGGGAATTGGACCCCATCACATGTTTGGCCATGTCATTAACCTAGCTGTCTCAGTGTTGAGGGAAACAATATAAAGCTAGCAGCAGAAAGAGAATGGGTTTGTATAATAGAACTATGTGGGTCAGAGCCGCTGTGATGAAAACAGAGGTCGCAGTATGCTGTGCATGTCATTGTTGGTTAATAAGCACCTACTGGTGGAATCCTGCATGAAAACAATAGATGGCATCACGGGTGGAAAAAAAAAAAGATGTAATTACAGACACTTTGGTATGTCATAGGTGAGTCGGTGAGTCACTAGAACAGAACCGTTGCTAATCTTTATATGCAGCACTTATTTTTACCCATTTCGTCCCCTCTTGCCTCGTACTTACGTTTTAACCAGTTTTTTCTTTTTTTTTTTTTTCTTAATTTTTGAACTGTACAATAGCTTTCAGGTTTAAATAGCAAAGTCGATATGAAAGTGCCTTAAAGCTGCATTCTTTCGAATGTCCAGCAGAGGGCAGTGCCTCTGGTTTCAAAAAAATGTCTGGGTACGTAGAAGTCTATGTGAAAACTACCCTTCAGCTTTCTTCTCTGTGACCTCAGTAAACACTTTCCTAACATGTTTATGGTCTCAGTCTCTTGTTCCAAATCTTGTGTCCTGTATTTCATATATATATATATATATATATATATATTATGGAATGCCATTTAGGAAATATTATATATATATATATATATTAAAATGAGAGTCTGAATATATTGAATGAAAGTCTGAATATATGGAATGAAAGTCTGAATATATTGAATGAAAGCTGTGGTCACGGAAGCGCCATCTAGTGTTTTCGTTACGTAAAGCGCATAATATCGCTACAAGAAGCGGCACTATATATATATATATATATATATATATATATATATATATATATATTTTTTTTTTTTTTTTTTTTTTTTTTTTTTTTTTTTTCTTTACGTCGTATCTCATGTTCATGTTCTCCCTGAGTGCTGTGATTTCCTCCCAGAGGAGACCAAGTAGCAGTCCAAAGCCATACATGTTGGATTAATTGGCGATTCTAAATTGGTCATAGGTATGAGTGTAAATGGTTGTCTGTCTCTGTGTGAGCCCTGGCAACCTTCAACAGCTGAAATAGGCTCCAACCCCCCACAACCCTGAACAGAAGAGGATGGATGGAAAGTGATCTTATGTTGGTATGTTTTGTTCTAAGCTCTTGTGGTCAGAATAATAGTTGTTGTCTCCTTTCGCCCACCAAGTATTTATAGGCTCCTGTGAATAACTGGTGGATTGTTAGAAATACAGACTCAGTAGAGTGTTTTGAAATATCTGCAGCCTGATAAAAACTGTCATGAACTGTTCACACTGTTGCACTTGTAAAAGAATAGTATGTATGAACGTATAGTGCTGCCATTGCCATTATTACTCTTAGTAGTAACAGTAAATCTTACCTGCAATATCGCACATCTCTGCATCAGTGGCATTTTTTAAGGCCTCTTCTAGCTCTGGTTCCAGGATTACCTGCTCGTGTATGGGGACCTCTGGTGCTTTCTTGGCCACAAAAGGCTTTCCTGGAGACAGACAGAAAAAAAAGATAAATAAGGACACAAAGGCAGAAAAATATCTGATGTTTGTGTATCATTACTCTAGTCTGCAACCTAAGTTTCTCATTTTAAAAAAATATTTTAATGAAGTTATCTAATGTATCAAGTCATGAATTTATTTCTCTTCTCATAAAAGCTTTGTTTGTATCTTGTTTCCCAAAACAGATAGAGCTGTAATAAACTCAGTTTTCCACTCAGTGCTGCACAGCGTACTTTCACCCCTTTCTTTGTGCTCATTCATCTTCACAGTTTCAATCCCCAAACCACGCCGAACATCAGCTTTTTGCATCACTGGTTTCCATTTATTGCAAATTCACAACTACAATACAAATTCTTAGCCGAGTCATTTCCCAGTGTAGGTCTAAACATGACAGCCTCTGGGAATATAACAGAGATGGCCCCAAATATCAGTGAGCTGCAAAACCCACAAACAGACCTGAAACTAAGAGTCTGGGCTGCTGTGCAATGTTGCATCATGGACTGAAATATCCAGCTATCATAAGGAGCAAGCAGAGAAAAAAAAAGTCCATGGAGATTCAAATCTATATCCAGTATATAAAATAATTGGTGGTGTTAATAAGTGGTGTTTACAAAAACAAAAAAACATGTTCTCTCTACATGCCTTATATGGTATGATACAGTGTTGTTGTATTAGCATAAGGCATGGCAGAAGAATATGTGGAAAAAGAAGAGGAGACACTGAAACAAAATTAAATGACTAGCTGCATATTTTGTAGCAGGACACCTTCATAAATCCTCAGACAGAGAATCTGTTTTCCCACCTTTCTTTTCACCAGTGAAGGGCACCAGGTCCTCCCTGTCCTCGTGCTCCAGGGCCTGCTTCTCCAGGTGCTTCATCAGGGCGTCACGGTCAAAGGGCCCCGTCGGGCTCTTCTTTGTCTGGTCTCGTTGCCGAAAGCCAGCTGGCAGCATGGCATTCTGGGAGAACATTAGGTCACATTTTGTTGATGGGGAAATAAGACTAAACGAGTAGAAACTCGCATGACGAGTTTTACACATGACAAAAGACGGGCAGAAATTTGGAAATAATTTTCTTAATTACTTTAACCTGGATAAGGTAAAATCTTACTAAGAGTACTACGAAATGTTGGCTTCAAGCTTTAATCTTGTCTCCTTGTTTTATCCTGCACTGTAGGTGCTTCAAATGAACACTTTCTACAGATGTACGCTTTTTTTTTTCCTTTTCCATCTAAGGTGAAAATCAAGAGACCCCATAAAAAAGCTCTTATTTCACAAAAGATCTCATTCAAATCTGATGCTGTGCAATTAAAACGTAATGTAATTTGTAGATATTCTGTTTTAAGTGTCTGTGCACTTGCTGCATTGTAGAAGCATATTTTTTTTAGCTCTTTAACTGGGTAATGTTTGATATGGCAACACTATTATTTTACTGACTTAATCTTTTACCTTTGCTCTCCTGCTGGTAATAGATTTACTAGTAAAAAATTCAATCATTGGTTAAAATAAAAGCTGTTCTTGTGTTAGAAGTCTCACTCCCTCCTGTTTTCTGTATGCCTGATAGTTAACAAGCTGATTTCAGGTAGATTTTGAGCACAAAAGCTTGCAGGCATCAGCTGTATCTATTAAAGCCCTGTGGCACTGGAGAACGTGATCATAAGCTTGCCATTGAGAGGGTTTTAGGACAGATTATATGTTCATCCGTACCTCAGGGTCCATCTCCTGCAGCTCATACTCCAGCTGATCCAGCTCCTCAGCGCTGAGGCCTCTGAGGATGGCATCCTCGTCAATGTCCCTGGGGTCTGACATGGCTCCTGTGACTTACATACACCCACTCACTCATACACACCACTGCACACCCCTGGGTGAGATGGCACTGTCAGTAAAAAAAAAAAAAAACAGGAGAGAGGGCAGAGAGGACAGTGAGCCTTTTGGCTTGTCTTTCTTTGTCCGTCTTTATTGCATCCTATTTGCACTCTCCTTTGTTAACAAGTTATCTGGTGCTGCCATTTTTTATGTCACAATCTCTTACATGAATGCTTTTTCATTGTAAAAAGCTCGCCTTTGCCATTTAATCATCCAAAATAAAGGTGTGCCTGAGTACTGTTCTATCATTATTATATCCTATATTAAATATGTTGCACTGTAAACACAGGCTTTTGCGATCCTCAGCCAGATGCTAACTGAGGATGTTACAGGTCATGGTCAGCAACCTTAATCCTCAGTTCTTCTGACTATATAAGTAAATGATAAACCACTCAGCTCTTATTTTATCCAGAAACCTCGTGGAACCCTGTCAAGGACCACAGGGGGTCCCCTACCTTGCATTTTGTCAACCCCTGTCCTTGGCAAGTAACGTCATGATCTTCATTGGGCTTATCGGGTGCCCTATCCAGAGTGTGTCAATAATGCTATTATGATAATAATAGATGCATTTCCAATAATGCATCTGCAATACTCAGCAGAGCGGTGTCTGTATAAATATGCTGCAGCAGCCCCCAGATCACATTCTTACATAGTCTTTATTCTCACCTTAAAACACACACGAGCTGAACAAGCACCCACTGATGCGCTGCAGTTTTGAAAGCGGGAGAGGCTCAGTGACGCGAAGAAGTGTAAGAAATGAGAGAGTAAGAGGGAGAGCGAGGTCTTTGTAACTTTAAACCCTTAGCAGTGACTAAGAATAGCCGAACAGAGAGAAGAGAGGAGTGGAAAGTGCAATCCCTTATTTATCACTGACAGACACTCGCTCATACAGTAGGGACCCACCCGAAACATATCTGCACGCAGGGATGAAAAGCCACACACTGACACGATTATGTTTTAGACACACTAAAACATTACTGTTAATCCACACCAGCCTCAGATAACAGAGAGTGAGGACTATATACTACACCGCAGGCCGCCCCAAACAAAGAATTCCACAGTGATAGCATGCGTATACATCTGGGTCAAAGTATGAGTAATGCAGCTATCAGGTTAAAGGCCCAGTGTTGTCATTTTCAGTCCAAATTTTTCCCCAACTTGGGCACAGAAGTGAAACCACTGCAGATCAGGTCATGCAATGTAGCATTTTGTAGCCAGTTCATCAGAAACCGCTCACATCTATACCTCCAAGTGTTTTACAGAAGGCAGTTCTTTGCACGAGAATATAATCATGTCCTCAAGGAAGAATTAAAGCACAGTTAAAAAGCAAACCTGCACAGGTAGCTTACAAGCTAAAGACAGCATTTTATTTGCAACATCTAAAGTGGCTGAAATGGACACAGTTTTTTTTAAAGTCATTCCGAGTAACTGTCTGCTGTCCAGAGTGGTGTGAAAAGAGCACTTTTCCAGCACGCAAGTAGCTCCAGTGTGACACAAGACAGGTAACTGCTTATGTATGTCACAGTTGTGGGGTTTTTTTTTCATGATGCTCTTGCTCTTTTTTTTCCGCTCCAAGTTTATTCTGATACATTTCAGGGATTTTCACGGTTAATTTAAAGTGGCATATAAATAAATGATAAATCAGAGCAATCTGATTAATGACCAGTAATACTGAATTAGTGACTGGGCATGTGCAGCAGAAGTCATGACTCACACTTTTCACATTTTCAGTGAAATGAAAATAAAGGTTGGGCATCCAGATGTGAACTGCGATTGCTTTTAATATGCAAATGAGCCGCATCCTATTTTAGGGGTTTTTACTTGTTTTCTTTCAAATGTTCAAACGTTTTGTTTGGACATACAAACATTAAAGTTTGCACAGGCACACCTTGTGTTTGTTTGTGAGTCTGTACGTGTTTGTGGTGTCGCAGGAGCTCCTGCAGAAATTCAGCACAAAACAAATTCCTAACATAACGCAACCAAATGATCGGGTTTCCTTGACAACACCATGGGAACTTGGTTACCATGGAACTAGAACTGCACCGCTCTGTTAAGCATGAGTCCAGAAGTTGTAAATAACTTTGTGATTAATGGACATTCTATTCTATTCTATTCTATTCTATTCTGTTTTTCACAAAACATCTGAAACTATAGGTTTTGTGTTCTGAATGTCCCTGATCAGGTTACATTTTATTAGAAAGGATCAAACTTCTCTATAGCAAAATACATTTTTTAATAGTTTAAAAAGATGCTTATTTAAACCGTCTATTGTAGATCTTAACACAGACAGAAAACAGCAAAAATCATCAAGTATATCTTTGGTCGCAGCTGAACTGTCCTGATCAGGGCATAAGAGCAGAGCAGATATTATAAAAAGAACACACAAGTATAGCTAGACATTTTCTTTAAACAGCTTAAACTATAAAAAAAAAAAAAAAAAAAAAGAAACGATTTCTGTGTGGCTGGACTGCACTGGCAATTTTTCATGAGCGCTGTGTGGCTCTAATGCGTAAAGCCAATGACACAAACACTGGATCGCACAGCTGAGTGTCGAGGAAGATGGAGGAGATTTAAAAGATGAAGAGAAGGAGGCTGCAGCTCAGTGGACAAGGTGGGGGATAAATCTATTTAGATTCACTCTTTACCACGGATGGAAGGTTTTATCAGTCTTCACCACCCTTTACCTCCAAACACTTTAAATTACACTCACAGCTATATAAAACCACGAAATCCCAGTCAACTACAGAGTCATTCTCCTTTTGTTGGCCCATCATATCGTAGATGTAGGGAAAAATGCTTTCATGTTACTCATTTACTTTTATTTGGATGTCTTTAGACAGTAAACGTCATTACAAAGAAGCCTTTTTAAACTGGCTCAGAGTAAGTTATTCTAAAGCAGCTTGATGGTTTTAAAGAACACAGGTGAAGAACCACAGCCACATATCAGTCTGGTAATCTATCAAATCAATATTAACCTTTGGTTGATTTTTTTTAGATTGCAGTATTGTTCAGAAGGTTTTTTCTATAATGAAAAGAAAATTAATCACATAATCTGGAAAAAATTATAAAATTCATATTCTATTTGAATATACTTATTTCATTCTGATTCATGCATTTTAAGCCAGTTTTGTCATAAATCCAAAACACTGTGGCATGGAAAAAAATCACAATATCAACCAGATCATTCATTTTTCACTTTTTAATGTCAAGTTCAGTGTGTCACTGAAGGACTGGATATGGCACAGGTCTCTGTCCAAACTTGGCTCATGTGATTTGCCTGCCGTTGAGCCTTTGAGCCTTACTTATTGATGAGCTAAATACATAGCTGTTCGGACACTTGAGCTAAGCATGAGGGCTCAGACAACTGGATATCAGCAACCTGCCAGTTAAAGGAGCTGAAGAACATATTACTTTAACTGGGGGCAGAATGAATGGGAAAAACAAGCCTTTATTGGCCACATCCAGAGTGCAAACTGACAAAGGCAAGCAGGGAGATAGGACTATTTATACACACACAGGAGTGATGGGTGGTGAGACACACGTGGGAACTAATCAGGAGGGACAGACAATCACAGAGAGAAAGGCAGAAAAGCAGGAAAATGAGAAAAAGATAAATGAGGATGCTAACCTTCAAAATTCAACAGGAAGTAACCAAAAGACATAACTAACACTGACACATGAAGACTACAAAATCGAGTCAATGCTTTACAGTTTTGTGGGGAATGCTTGTTGTCAGCTTTGGCAGGTTACAGAAAATGGCAACTAACAGCCAGATCAAATGATGTGTTTTGGCTCATTTCAGGAAGCCTCTGTCCACAAACAGAGAAACAGAGAGTGTATTTGTGTGTGTGTGCATCTGTCCCCAGCTGTCCCAGCAGGGTTTCTGTATGATACAAAACAAAGTGGGTGTGGAGCAGTCCAGTGGCTGTCACCTGCCGCTGCCAGCTGGCTCTGGACCGTTCTTTTTCCAGTTAAAATCTCAACCATCTCCTGCACCTGCAGCTGCTCTAGTTGTGGAAGTTGTGACCTCAGCTGAGCCTAGCTATAAATGTACAGCTGCATGTTATTGAGTTCTGACATGTGCTTTATAATATTTGGGGCCCGAGCACGAACTGTGCGAAGGCCCTATTGTAATTGCTTCGTTTATTATTAGGCCCGAGCCGACGAAGTCTCGGCGAGGAGCCTATTGGATTCACTATGCCACATACCCCAAAATGCGTTAAAATCCCCACGGTCGCATGGGACGCGGTCGCCAGTGACCCCTGACCTCATAGGGACGTGGGTCAGGACGAGACGTTTCCGAAAAGGTATGCGTCGGGGTGACTGGGAAAACGCCTAATTGTTTTTGCTCGAATTCTCCATTATTCTTTATTATTATTATTATTATTAGGCCCGAGCCGACGAAGTCTCGGCGAGGAGCCTATTGGATTCACTATGCCACATACCCCAAAATGCGTTAAAATCCCCACGGTCGCATGGGACGCGGTCGCCAGTGACCCCCGACCTCATAGGGACGTGGGTCAGGTCGAGACGTTTCCGAAAAGGTATGCGTCGGGGTGACTGGGAAAACGCCTAATTGTTTTTGCTCGAATTCTCCATTATTCTTTATTATTATTATTATTATTATTATTATTATTATACTTTCTCTCTCTTTGAACCCAATTTTGACCCCCTGAACATGCGCGAAAAGTCACCATTTTTTGCATGGTGGTCAGGTCTGGCGAAAAATTACGTATTTTAATGTCGCCACAAACTAACTCAAAAACACGGCTACACTGCGCCCCCTGGAAATTTCATTTTTCGGGCCCCTATGGGAGAGGCCAAATTCAAGTTTGCCCTAGATTCATGAAATTCTCGTCACACATAGATCATGTCAGGACAAACAAAAAATCCTCTTGAGGCACCCCTGCATGACCCACAGGAAATCCACCAGGTTCACTTGAAATTTGGCTTTTGCCGAGTCAGCAATTTCGCTCACCTTGTATTTGCGCGAACTTCTCCTACAGCATTTGACCCACAAACACCAAAATGGCTCAGCATCATTTAGAGACATAGGGCATCTAAAGTTATCGAAGGCTTCGTATTCATTTCAATTGTCTTGTCACACTAGGCCCCTGAAGTTGGCCTTCGTTTGACCAATAATTCCGGTCCTCTTTCCTGCCATCAATCGCACATGCTTTGCCCGATCTGCCCCTAAATGGAATCATTTATGAACACACCTACACTGAATCCATAAGTGCAGAAACCACGTCGATTGATGCCATAGCGCCCCCTACAGAACAAAATGAAAATTTGTATGGGGGTCCACAAAATTAGTTTCTCTGGTATGCATGAAAATTTTTGTACACAATCCTCAGATCCTCCTGGTCAGAAAAGGCAATCAGACCTATGCCCAATTTTGCACGCCACACGCGCCACCACACCGCAAATGTGCGTTGCGTTTATATGGGGAGCCAACAATTTACTTTCTCAGACATGCATGCAATACGAGACAAACATTCTTTACCCCAGCACGATCAAAAAAGTCAATGACACCCATGTCCACATTCCCACAGGAAATCCGCTAGCTTGGCTTGAAATTCTGTTTTTGCCAATTTTGCACTGTTGGACACCTCGTATTTGCGCGAACTTCTCCTAGGGCATTTCACCCACTAAACCCAAAATGGCTCAGCATTATCTAGAGACATGGGGCATCCAAAGTTATCGAAGGCTTCGTATTCAATTCAACGGGCTTGTCACACGAGGCCCCTGAATTTGGCATTCGTTTGACCAAAAATTTCTGTCCTCTTTCCTGCCATCAATCGCTCGTGCTTTGCCCGATCTGCCCCAAAATGGAATCATTTATGAACACACCTACACTGAATCCATAAGTGGAGAAACAATGGCGATTGCTGCAATAGCGCCCCCTACAGAAGAAACTGCAATTTTGTATGGAGGTCCACCGCATTACTTTCTTTGAAATGCATGAAAATTTTTTTACATGTTCTTCAGATACTCCTGATCAGAAAAGTCAATCAGACCTATGCCCTTTTTTGCACGCTGCAGCCGTGACCACCACCCCAATGTCAACATGACGTCACTATGGAGAAACCACAACCTTGTCACACGTATTGCGCAATCACTCACGCACTCTTTCTGCACTTTGCTTGCCATTTCCTTTCCCTTATGTACTGGACAAGACTTAATTTAGATTTGTGGATTCAGAGCAACAAGTGCACTAGTGCCCCCTACAGATGGAACAAAAGCATTAGATGGTGGGAATCACATTTAGGTTTTCTGAAATGCATGAAAAAAGGTAGACAACTTCGCGACAGTCAAATAGATAGATTCAACAGTGTTATCATGTCCATCCTTGCCAAGATTTTCATCTTTTGCCAGTGGGGACTACATTTGGCAGAACACGTGGCTCTCTGACAGCTTGAAGGGGGATCTCAGGTGGCTCGCAGGTGGGTTGCAGGCTGTTTGCAGGGCAGGTTGTTCGCAGGGAAGGCAGGTCGCAGGTTGCAGGAGCAGCGGCTCTCAGGCGGCATGCAGTGGGGTTTGCGGGGCTCGCAGGTGGCTGGCTGGAGATTTGCGGAGCTCGTAGGTGGCTCGCTGGGGGTTCGCGGGGGCTCACTTGCGGCTCGCGCTGGGTTTGGCGGTCGCGCAGGCAGCGAGGGCCGTAAAACGCCGCTTGCGGCTTTAATTATTATTATACTTTCTCTCTCTTTGAACCCAAATTTGACCCCCTGAATGTGCACGAAAAGTCACCATTTTTTGCATGGTGGTCAGGTCTGGCGAAAAATTACGTATTTTAATGTCGCCACAAACTAACTCCAAAACACGGCTCCACAGCGCCCCCTGGAAATTTCATTTTTCGGTGCCCTTATGGGAGAGGCCAAATTCAAGTTTGCCCTAGAGTCATGAAATTCTCGTCACACATAGAGCATGTCTGGACAAACAATAAATCCTCTTGAGGCACCCCTCCATGACCCACAGGAAATCCACCAGGTTGACTTGAAATTTGGCTTTCGCCGAGTCAGCAATTTCGCTCACCTTGTATTTGCGCGAACTTCTCCTACAGCATTTGACCCACAAACACCAAAACGGCTCAGCATCATTTAGAGACATAGGGCATCTAAAGTTATCGAAGGCTTCGTATTCAATTCCATGGTCTTGTCACACTAGGCCCCTGAAGTTGGCCTTCGTTTGACCAAAAATTCCGGTCTTCTTTCCTGCCATCAATCGCACATGCTTTGCCCGATCTGCCCCAAAATGGAATCATTTATGAACACACCTACACTGAATCCATAAGTGCAGAAACCACGTCGATTGATGCCATAGCGCCCCCTACAGAACAAAATGAAAATTTGTATGGGGGTCCACAAAATTAGTTTCTCTGGTATGCATGAAAATTTTTTTACACAATCTTCTGATCCTCCTGGTCAGAAAAGGCAATCAGACCTATGCCCAATTTTGCACGCCACAGGCGCCACCACACCGCAAATGTGCGTTGCGTTTATATGGGGAGCCAACAATTTACTTTCTCATACATGCATGCAATTCGAGACAAACATTCTGTACCCCAGCACGATCAAAAAAGTCAATGAGACCCATGCCCACATTCCCACAGGAAATCCGCTAGCTTGGCTTGAAATTCTGTTTTTGCCAATTTTGCACTGTTGGACACCTCATATTTGCTCGAACTTCTCCTAGGGCATTTGACGCGCTAACACCAAAATGCCTCTGCATCATCTAGAGACATAGGGCATCCAAAGTTATCGAAGGCTTCGTATTCAATTCAACGGGCTTGTCACATGAGGCCCCTGCCTTTGGCGTTCGTTTGACCAAACATTCCCGTCCTCTTTCCTGCCATCAATCGCACGTGCTTTGCCCGATCTGCCCCAAAATAGAATAATTTATGAACACACCTACACTGAATCCATACGTGGAGAAACAATGGCGATTGCTGCAATAGCGCCCCCTGCAGAAGAAACTGAAATTTTGTATGGAGGTCCACCGCATTGGTTTCTTTGAAATGCATGAAAATTTTTTTACATGTTCGTCAGATACTCCTGATCAGAAAAGTCAATCAGACCTATGCCCTATTTTGCACGCTGCAGCCGTGACCACCACCCCAATGTCAAGATGACATCATTATGGAGAAACCAGCAACCTTCTCACACGTATTGCGCAATCACTCACGCACTCTTTCTGCACTTTGCTTGCATTTTCCTTTCCCTTATGTACTGTACAAGACTTCATTTAGATTTGTGGATTCAGAGCAACAAGTGCACTAGTGCCCCCTACAGATGGAACAAAAGCATTAGATAGTGGGAATCACATTTAGGTTTTCTGAAATGCATGAAAAAAGGTAGAAAACTTCGCCACAGTCAAATACATAGATTCAACGGTGTTATCATGTCCATCCTTGCCAAGATTTTCATCTTTTGCCAGTGGGGATTACATTTGGCAGAACAGTTGGCTCTCTGACAGCTTGAAGGGGGATCTCAGGTGGCTCGCAGGTGGGTTGCAGGCTGTTTGCAGGGCAGGTTGTTCGCAGGGAAGGCAGGTCGCAGGTTGCAGGAGCAGCGGCTCTCAGGCGGCATGCAGTGGGGTTTGCGGGGCTCGCAGGTGGCTGGCTGGAGATTTGCGGAGCTCGTAGGTGGCTCGCTGGGGGTTCGCGGGGGCTCACTTGCGGCTCGCGCTGGGTTTGGCGGTCGCGCACGCAGCGAGGGCCGTAAAACGCCGCTTGCGGCTTTAATTATTATTATACTTTCTCTCTCTTTGAACCCAATTTTGACCCCCTGAACATGCGCGAAAAGTCACCATTTTTTGCATGGTGGTCAGGTCTGGCGAAAAATTACGTATTTTAATGTCGCCACAAACTACCTCAAAAACACGGCTACACTGCGCCCCCTGGAAATTTCATTTTTCGGGCCCCTATGGGAGAGGCCAAATTCAAGTTTGCCCTAGATTCATGAAATTCTCGTCACACATAGATCATGTCAGGACAAACAAAAAATCCTCTTGAGGCACCCCTGCATGACCCACAGGAAATCCACCAGGTTCACTTGAAATTTGGCTTTTGCCGAGTCAGCAATTTCGCTCACCTTCTATTTGCGCGAACTTCTCCTACAGCATTTGACCCACAAACACCAACATGGCTCAGCATCATTTAGAGACATAGGGCATCTAAAGTTATCGAAGGCTTCGTATTCATTTCAATTGTCTTGTCACACTAGGCCCCTGAAGTTGGCCTTCGTTTGACCAATAATTCCGGTCCTCTTTCCTGCCATCAATCGCACATGCTTTGCCCGATCTGCCCCAAAATGGAATCATTTATGAACACACCTACACTGAATCCATAAGTGCAGAAACCACGTCGATTGATGCCATAGCGCCCCCTACAGAACAAAATGAAAATTTGTATGGGGGTCCACAAAATTAGTTTCTCTGGTATGCATGAAAATTTTTGTACACAATCCTCAGATCCTCCTGGTCAGAAAAGGCAATCAGACCTATGCCCAATTTTGCACGCCACACGCGCCACCACACCGCAAATGTGCGTTGCGTTTATATGGGGAGCCAACAATTTACTTTCTCAGACATGCATGCAATTCGAGACAAACATTCTTTACCCCAGCACGATCAAAAAAGTCAATGACACCCATGTCCACATTCCCACAGGAAATCCGCTAGCTTGGCTTGAATTCTGTTTTTGCCAATTTTGCACTGTTGGACACCTCGTATTTGCGCGAACTTCTCCTAGGGCATTTGACCCACTAAACCCAAAATGGCTCAGCATTATCTAGAGACATGGGGCATCCAAAGTTATCGAAGGCTTCGTATTCAATTCAACGGGCTTGTCACACGAGGCCCCTGAATTTGGCGTTCGTTTGACCAAAAATTTCTGTCCTCTTTCCTGCCATCAATCGCACGTGCTTTGCCCGATCTGCCCCAAAATGGAATCATTTATGAACACACCTACACTGAATCCATAAGTGGAGAAACAATGGCGATTGCTGCAATAGCGCCCCCTACAGAAGAAACTGAAATTTTGTATGGAGGTCCACCGCATTACTTTCTTTGAAATGCATGAAAATTTTTTTACATGTTCTTCAGATACTCCTGATCAGAAAGGTCAATCAGACCTATGCCCTTTTTTGCACGCTGCAGCCGTGACCACCACCCCAATGTCAACATGACGTCACTATGGAGAAACCACAACCTTGTCACACGTATTGCAGCAATCACTCACGCACTCTTTCTGCACTTTGCTTGCCATTTCCTTTCCCTTATGTACTGGACAAGACTTAATTTAGATTTGTGGATTCAGAGCAACACGTGCACTAGTGCCCCCTACAGATGGAACAAAAGCATTAGATGGTGGGAATCACATTTAGGTTTTCTGAAATGCATGAAAAAAGGTAGACAACTTCGCGACAGTCAAATAGATAGATTCAACAGTGTTATCATGTCCGTCCTTGCCAAGATTTTCATCTTTTGCCAGTGGGGATTACATTTGGCAGAACAGGTGGCTCTCTGACAGCTTGAAGGGGGATCTCAGGTGGCTCGCAGGTGGGTTGCAGGCTGTTTGCAGGGCAGGTTGTTCGCAGGGAAGGCAGGTCGCAGGTTGCAGGAGCAGCGGCTCTCAGGCGGCATGCAGTGGGGTTTGCGGGGCTCGCAGGTGGCTGGCTGGAGATTTGCGGAGCTCGTAGGTGGCTCGCTGGGGGTTCGCGGGGGCTCACTGGTGGCTCTCGCTGGGTTTGGCGGTCGCGCAGGCAGCGAGGGCCGTAAAACGCCGCTTGCGGCTTTAATTATTATTTTTCTTTATTATTATTATTATACTTTCTCTCTCTTTGAACCTAAATTTGACCCCCTGAACATGCGCGAAAAGTCACCATTTTTTGCATGGTGGTCAGGTCTGGCGAAAAATTACGTATTTTAATGTCGCCACAAACTAACTCAAAAACACGGCTACACTGCGCCCCCTGGAAATTTCATTTTTCGGGCCCCTATGGGAGAGGCCAAATTCAAGTTTGCCCTAGATTCATGAAATTCTCGTCACACATAGATCATGTCAGGACAAACAAAAAATCCTCTTGAGGCACCCCTGCATGACCCACAGGAAATCCACCAGGTTCACTTGAAATTTGGCTTTTGCCGAGTCAGCAATTTCGCTCACCTTGTATTTGCGCGAACTCCTCCTACAGCATTTCACCCACAAACACCAAAATGGCTCAGCATCATTTAGAGACATAGGGCATCTAAAGTTATCGAAGGCTTCGTATTCATTTCAATTGTCTTGTCACACTAGGCCCCTGAAGTTGGCCTTCGTTTGACCAATAATTCCGGTCCTCTTTCCTGCCATCAATCGCACATGCTTTGCCCGATCTGCCCCAAAATGGAATCATTTATGAACACACCTACACTGAATCCATAAGTGCAGAAACCACGTCGATTGATGCCATAGCGCCCCCTACAGAACAAAATGAAAATTTGTATGGGGGTCCACAAAATTACTTTCTCTGGTATGCATGAAAATTTTTGTACACAATCCTCAGATCCTCCTGGTCAGAAAAGGCAATCAGACCTATGCCCAATTTTGCACGCCACACGCGCCACCACACCGCAAATGTGCGTTGCGTTTATATGGGGAGCCAACAATTTACTTTCTCAGACATGCATGCAATTCGAGACAAACATTCTTTACCCCAGCACGATCAAAAAAGTCAATGACACCCATGCCCACATTCCCACAGGAAATCCGCTAGCTTGGCTTGAAATTCTGTTTTTGCCAATTTTGCACTGTTGGACACCTCATATTTGCTCGAACTTCTCCTAGGGCATTTGACGCGCTAACACCAAAATGCCTCTGCATCATCTAGAGACATAGGGCATCCAAAGTTATCGAAGGCTTCGTATTCAATTCAACGGGCTTGTCACATGAGGCCCCTGAATTTGGCGTTCGTTTGACCAAACATTCCCGTCCTCTTTCCTGCCATCAATCGCACGTGCTTTGCCCGATCTGCCCCAAAATAGAATAATTTATGAACACACCTACACTGAATCCATACGTGGAGAAACAATGGCGATTGCTGCAATAGCGCCCCCTACAGAAGAAACTGAAATTTTGTATGGAGGTCCACCGCATTGGTTTCTTTGAAATGCATGAAAATTTTTTTACATGTTCTTCAGATACTCCTGATCAGAAAAGTCAATCAGACCTATGCCCTATTTTGCACGCTGCAGCCGTGACCACCACCCCAATGTCAAGATGACATCATTATGGAGAAACCACAACCTTCTCACACGTATTGCGCAATCACTCACGCACTCTTTCTGCACTTTGCTTGCATTTTCCTTTCCCTTATGTACTGTACAAGACTTCATTTAGATTTGTGGATTCAGAGCAACAAGTGCACTAGTGCCCCCTACAGATGGAACAAAAGCATTAGATAGTGGGAATCACATTTAGGTTTTCTGAAATGCATGAAAAAAGGTAGAAAACTTCGCCACAGTCAAATAGATAGATTCAACGGTGTTATCATGTCCATCCTTGCCAAGATTTTCATCTTTTGCCAGTGGGGATTACATTTGGCAGAACAGTTGGCTCTCTGACAGCTTGAAGGGGGATCTCAGGTGGCTCGCAGGTGGGTTGCAGGCTGTTTGCAGGGCACGTTGTTCGCAGGGAAGGCAGGTCGCAGGTTGCAGGAGCAGCGGCTCTCAGGCGGCATGCAGTGGGGTTGGCGGGGCTCGCAGGTGGCTGGCTGGAGATTTGCGGAGCTCGTAGGTGGCTCGCTGGGGGTTCGCGGGGGCTCACTTGCGGCTCGCGCTGGGTTTGGCGGTCGCGCACGCAGCGAGGGCCGTAAAACGCCGCTTGCGGCTTTAATTAGGGCCCGAGCACGAACTGTGCGAAGGCCCTATTGTAATTGCTTCGTTTATTATTTTTTTTATTAGGGCCCGAGCACGAACTGTGCGAAGGCCCTATTGTAATTGCTTCGTTTATTATTATTATTTTTTTTTTTTTATTATTATTATTCAGGCAAATGAATTGGCTTTTTGGGGGCTTTATCATATTCAAAAACTCATGAAACTTTGCACATGCGTCACACCTGGTGAAAATTTAAGTATTTTAATGGGCTCGGGCAAGGGCGCGCCCAAATGGCTCGCTAGCGCCCCCTAAACTGGAGCCCCACCGCTGTGTTTCACGTACATGAATGAAACTTCATACACATGTATATCATGTCCAGGCGCACAAAAAATCCTCTTGGAGCCATGCCCTAAACCCAACAGGAAGTCCGCCATTTTGAATTAATTATGCAAATTTGGCGATTTGCAGCCCTCACACTTTTTCTAATAACTCAGAGGTTTTAGACGTTATCATCTTCATATTTGGTTTGTCTAACCTACACCCCCAGGGGAATCTAAATCTCGAAAATGGTGAGTTTTTGCCAAGGGGGAGGGGTCCTTATGCCCCTTTGAACTTTGATCATTCGCCATGAAATTTTGATTGCCTCTCATTCATACCTACATGATCCAATGTGCATCAAACTTCTCCAGTAGGATGAGGGTGCCCCCCTGAACACATACATATGACAATATTTAATATCAGTCGCAGCGCCACCTAGTGGGAACAGGAAATGTCATATTTTACACTTGGAGGTCCAGCTCCAAGGTGGTTTAGCAGAACCATCTCAAATTTCACCTGGAAAGCCTTAAGAAGTTGGACTTACTGTGTTTTCAAAACTGTGAGTTTTTGACAAAAGGGCGTGACCCTTATGGGACGGCAAAGTTCGATGATTCGCCATGAACACAAAAATGGCTGTAACTCAAAGCCAACTTGCCCAATCTGGCTCAAACTTCAGTGGTGTGATAAGCATGCTGCCCTGAACACACTCATATGCATAAAGTCCATAAACGTTAGAGCGCCGCCTAGTGGCAGCTCGGAATATCTTAAAATAGCAAGTTTTTTGAGTAGCCCCGGAGCTACGTTTTATCTACATGTATGAAAATGTACATGCTCATGTAACATACTAAGACGTACAAAAAAGTCTCTTGGACCCATACCCCAAACCCTACAGGAAGTCGGCCATCTTCAATTGAAGGTGTCAATTTTTGCGATTTCCACGCCTGCTATTTGAACGAACTTGTCCTAGGGCATTTCACCCAGTGACACCAAATTGGCTCCAGATCATCTACACAAGTAGCCCATCAAAAGTTATTCAGGGTTTTGTAGAATATTGAACGGTGTTGCCATGGCAACCCTCTGAATTTGGACTTTTTTCAATTTAAAATTCACAGAGATTATAAACATCAGCCCCAGGGCTGTGCTTTCTCTATGTACCTGAAAATGTGCCTGCTGATGTAAATGCTAACATCTACAAAAAAGTCTCTTGGACCGATAGCCGAAACACAACAGGAAGTCAGCCACGTTCACTTTAAAGTGTCATTTTTGCAGCATTTTTCGCCTTTTACAGGCCTTTTTGCCTCAACTCCTCCTAGGGCATTTGACCCAGTGAGACCAAAATGGCTCCAGATCATCCACACAAGTAGCCCATCAAAAGATATTCATGGTTTTGTAGAATATTGAACGGTGTTGCCGTAGCAACCCTCTGAATTTTGACTTTTTTTCCATTTCAGGCCCAGATAGGTTCTAAACATCAGCCCCAGGGCAGTGCTTGGTCTGTGTACCTGAAATCGTGCATGCTGAAGTAACATCCTAAGACGTACAAAAAAGTCTCTTGGACCGATAGCCGAAATCCAACAGGAAGCCTGACATGTTCTAATTAATGTGTCATTTTTGCAGCATTTTTCACATTTTTCAGGCCTGCTATTTGAATCATCTTCTACTACAGCTTTTCATCCAGTCACACCAAAATGGCTCCAGATCATCTACACAAGTAGCCCATCAAAAGATATTCATGGTTTTGTAGAATATTGAACGGTGTTGCCGTAGCAACCCTCTAAATGTGGGATTTTACTCATATACCACAGTGCACCAAATTGTTACATCTCTGACATACATTGTCCGATCTGCCTCAAACTTCACAGGCTTAATGGGAGGGTAAGGGAGACTGGACACACCCCTCTATCAGCTTTGTTTCACACTCATAACGCCACCTAGTGGCAACAGGAAATCAGTAGGACACTGATACTCATCATCCTATGGTCATTACAGTTTCATTGATGGCTGCAGGCATTACATAGAGCATTGTGACATATTAATTAGTGGGCACTCACCGACGCCACCTAGTGGAAGCGGGAGACGATCGACGCGAAGTACGGCTAGCCTGCTGAGCCGTCAGCAGCCGGGTGAGCCAGCTACTCTCTCGTCTGCGAGAACCTCCGAGCGCGGTTCGGCTGGAGCGTGCCACGGGTCGACGCGCGGCTTGGCTGGAGCGCGCCAGGGGTCGACGCGCGCCGGGTGCGAGGGCCCGCTCATCGCCGCTTGCGGCTTTAATTAGGGCCCGAGCACGAACTGTGCGAAGGCCCTATTGTAATTGCTTCGTTTATTATTTTTATTATTATTTTTTTATTTTTATTATTATTCAGGCAAATGAATTGGCTTTTTGGGGGCTTTATCATATTCAAAAACTCATGAAACTTTGCACATGCATCACACCTGGTGAAAATTTAAGTATTTTAATGGGCTCGGGCAAGGGCGCGCCCAAATGGCTCGCTAGCGCCCCCTAAACTGGAGCCCCACCGCTGTGTTTCACGTACATGAATGAAACTTCATACACATGTATATCATGTCCAGGCGCACAAAAAATCCTCTTGGAGCCATGCCCTAAACCCAACAGGAAGTCCGCCATTTTGAATTAATTATGCAAATTTGGCGATTTGCAGCCCTCACACTTTTTCTAATAACTCAGAGGTTTTAGACGTTATCATCTTCATATTTGGTTTGTCTAACCTACACCCCCAGGGGAATCTAAATCTCGAAAATGGTGAGTTTTTGCAAAGGGGGAGGGGTCCTTATGCCCCTTTGAACTTTGATCATTCGCCATGAAATTTTGATTGCCTCTCATTCATACCTACATGATCCAATGTGCATCAAACTTCTCCAGTAGGATGAGGGTGCCCCCCTGAACACATACATATGACAATATTTAATATCAGTCGCAGCGCCACCTAGTGGGAACAGGAAATGTCATATTTTACACTTGGAGGTCCAGCTCCAAGGTGGTTTAGCAGAACCATCTCAAATTTCACCTGGAAAGCCTTAAGAAGTTGGACTTACTGTGTTTTCAAAACTGTGAGTTTTTGACAAAAGGGCGTGACCCTTATGGGACGGCAAAGTTCGATGATTCGCCATGAACACAAAAATGGCTGTAACTCAAAGCCAACTTGCCCAATCTGGCTCAAACTTCAGTGGTGTGATAAGCATGCTGCCCTGAACACACTCATATGCATAAAGTCCATAAACGTTAGAGCGCCGCCTAGTGGCAGCTCGGAATATCTTAAAATAGCAAGTTTTTTGAGTAGCCCCGGAGCTACGTTTTATCTACATGTATGAAAATGTACATGCTCATGTAACATACTAAGACGTACAAAAAAGTCTCTTGGACCCATACCCCAAACCCTACAGGAAGTCGGCCATCTTCAATTGAAGGTGTCAATTTTTGCGATTTCCACGCCTGCTATTTGAACGAACTTGTCCTAGGGCATTTCACCCAGTGACACCAAATTGGCTCCAGATCATCTACACAAGTAGCCCATCAAAAGTTATTCAGGGTTTTGTAGAATATTGAACGGTGTTGCCATGGCAACCCTCTGAATTTGGACTTTTTTCAATTTCAAATTCACAGAGATTCTAAACATCAGCCCCTGGGCTGTGCTTTCTCTATGTACCTGAAAATGTGCCTGCTGATGTAAGATGCTAACATCTACAAAAAAGTCTCTTGGACCGATAGCCGAAACACAACAGGAAGTCAGCCACGTTCACTTTAAAGTGTCATTTTTGCAGCATTTTTCGCCTTTTCCAGGCCTTTTTGCCTCAACTCCTCCTAGGGCATTTGACCCAGTGAGACCAAAATGGCTCCAGATCATCCACACAAGTAGCCCATCAAAAGATATTCATGGTTTTGTAGAATATTGAACGGTGTTGCCGTAGCAACCCTCTGAATTTGGACTTTTTTTCCATTTCAGGCCCAGATAGGTTCTAAACATCAGCCCCAGGGCAGTGCTTGGTCTGTGTACCTGAAATCGTGCATGCTGAAGTAACATCCTAAGACGTACAAAAAAGTCTCTTGGCCCGATAGCCGAAATCCAACAGGAAGCCTGACATGTTCTAATTAAGGTGTCATTTTTGCAGCATTTTTCACATTTTTCAGGCCTGCTATTTGAATCATCTTCTACTACAGCTTTTCATCCAGTCACACCAAAATGGCTCCAGATCATCTACACAAGTAGCCCATCAAAAGATATTCATGGTTTTGTAGAATATTGAACGGTGTTGCCGTAGCAACCCTCTAAATGTGGGATTTTACTCATATACCACAGTGCACCAAATTGTTACATCTCTGACATACATTGTCCGATCTGCCTCAAACTTCACAGGCTTAATGGGAGGGTAAGGGAGACTGGACACACCCCTCTATCAGCTTTGTTTCACACTCATAACGCCACCTAGTGGCAACAGGAAATCAGTAGGACACTGATACTCATCATCCTATGGTCATTACAGTTTCATTGATGGCTGCAGGCATTACATAGAGCATTGTGACATATTAATTAGTGGGCACTCACCGACGCCACCTAGTGGAAGCGGGAGACGATCGACGCGAAGTACGGCTAGCCTGCTGAGCTGTCAGCAGCCGGGTGAGCCAGCTACTCTCTCGTCTGCGAGAACCTCCGAGCGCGGTTCGGCTGGAGCGTGCCACGGGTCGACGCGCGGCTTGGCTGGAGCGCGCCAGGGGTCGACGCGCGCCGGGTGCGAGGGCCCGCTCATCGCCGCTTGCGGCTTTAATTATTATTATTTTATTATTCAGGCAAATGAATTGGCTTTTTGGGGGCTTTATCATATTCAAAAACTCATGAAACTCTGCACATGCGTCACACCTGGTGAAAATTTAAGTATTTTAATGGGCTCGGGCAAGGGCGCGCCCAAATGGCTCGCTAGCGCCCCCTAAACTGGAGCCCCACCGCTGTGTTTCACGTACATGAATGAAACTTCATACACATGTATATCATGTCCAGGCGCACAAAAAATCCTCTTGGAGCCATGCCCTAAACCCAACAGGAAGTCCGCCATTTTGAATTAATTATGCAAATTTGGCGATTTGCAGCCCTCACACTTTTTCTAATAACTCAGAGGTTTTAGACGTTATCATCTTCATATTTGGTTTGTCTAACCTACACCCCCAGGGGAATCTAAATCTCGAAAATGGTGAGTTTTTGCCAAGGGGGAGGGGTCCTTATGCCCCTTTGAACTTTGATCATTCGCCATGAAATTTTGATTGCCTCTCATTCATACCTACATGATCCAATGTGCATCAAACTTCTCCAGTAGGATAAGGGTGCCCCCCTGAACACATACATATGACAATATTTAATATCTGTCGCAGCGCCACCTAGTGGGAACAGGAAATGTCATATTTTACACTTGGAGGTCCAGCTCCAAGGTGGTTTAGCAGAACCATCTCAAATTTCACCTGGAAAGCCTTAAGAAGTTGGACTTACTGTGTTTTCAAAACTGTGAGTTTTTGACAAAAGGGCGTGACCCTTATGGGACGGCAAAGTTCGATGATTCGCCATGAACACAAAAATGGCTGTAACTCCAAGCCAACTTGCCCAATCTGGCTCAAACTTCAGTCGTGTGATAAGCATGCTGCCCTGAACACACTCATATGCATAAAGTCCATAACTGTTAGAGCGCCGCCTAGTGGCAGCTCGGAATATCTTAAAATAGCAAGTTTTTGAGTAGCCCCGGAGCTACGTTTTCTCTACATGTATGAAAATGTACAGGCTCATGTAACATCCTAAGACGTACAAAAAAGTCTCTTGGACCCATACCCCAAACCCTACAGGAAGTCGGCCATCTTCAATTGAAGGTGTCAATTTTTGCCATTTCCACGCCTGCTATTTGAACGAACTTGTCCTAGGGCATTTGACCCAGTGAGACCAAATTTGCTCCACATCATCTAGACAAGGAGCCCATCAAATATTGTGGAAATCTTTACAAATATTAAATGGCCTTATCACACCAGGCCATTAATTTGGCCTTCGTTTTTTCTCCCTCACCACCAAAATTGTTTGTGCACTTGTTCGCACATGCTTTGTCTGATCAGGCTGAAAATTTAATCACTCATGTACACACCCAGGCTGAATCCATAACTACAGATTCAAGACTGTAGGCGCAATAGCGCCCCCTACAGAAGCAAATGAAAATTTGTATGCCGTCCACAGAATTAGTTTTGCTCTGAAATGCATGAAACTATCTTTCACCATTCCTTACGAAATCCTCATCAATTTGATAAGCCTCCTGCCCTGAACACATTGATATGCATAAAGTCCATAAATGTTACAGCGCCACCTACTGGCAGCTTGAAATATCATAAAATAGCATGTTTTTTAGTTAGCCCCAGAGCTACATTATATCTACAGCTCTGAAATTCTGCACACTCATGTAACA